>NW_026137078.1:0-22835 GCF_000699445.3 Schistosoma haematobium
CTACTACTACTACTACTACTACTACTACTACCTACTACTACTACTACTACTACTACTACTACTACTACTACTACTACTACTACTACTACTACTACTACTAATACTAATAATAATAATAATAATAATAATAATAATAATACTATTACTACTACTTATATTTCTACTATTGCTGCTTCTGTTTATCCGAGATCAAATACTGTGGTGAACGCTCAGTAGTCGAGATTTCTTACAATCTGTGCTCTGAAATGTTCGACACCCTGGAATTTATTATTCATGAGAATTCCATGCGATTTACATTCATCGCACAGTCACACGTACGATACCCCATACATTATCGACCGGTAAAACAATCAAAAACACAAATGTGAGTAGTTAGAAAATTTATTTTCATTTTTTATATTGCAAAATGTACATGACGTCCAGGCTTTTTGATTGCTTGACCTGGACGTTTTAAACATGTTCTGGTTTTACACAGCTTGACATTATTTTTTGACATTTTTGCTTTGATGATGTGCATTCGCCGTGTAAAACCGTGTTTTTTCCTTTCATTTGTTCATGATAATGAATAGGTTGTCTTGGATAATAATGATAATAATAATAATTACAACAATTGTAGTAACAATAATAGTGGTAATTGTAGCAATAGTAATAGTAATCACATTGGTAGTACTGATAGCAGTAGTAGTAGTAGTTGCAGTAATAATAGTGGTAATAACAGTGATTGAGACAGGTTTTTCCGGAATCCATATGGTTATTCATCGATATAATTAATTTTTTGCGAGCGTTTTACAGTCAGACCGCTCGGCAAATGCGTTTTTACAAACTGATTATCATCGCTCTAGACTGATATTATATAGACTTGATATACGTTTAGACTATTCCCATTCAAATTTGAATAGAAAAAGTCAATCGAGTCACGTGGCTGTAAATCAATCAAGAATGTATGTTTGAAATCAATGTGATTTATGAGGATGATGATGAAAGTAAGGAGTAAAATGACGGAAAACGTTAGTCAGTCAGCCATTTACGATAGTCATGAAGACTGATTTGGTGAGCATAATCTCATTCTGGAATAATAATGAAAAACGTAAGTTTGCATTAAGCAAGTGGCCAGAGTAGAAGTGGACAATGTACAAACATCTTGGGATAAGAAGGATGACCAGGTTTGCTCATGCACTGCTTTTGGACTGGTCGGAATATGACTGACATTTTCACGAGAACTAAATTTAACATCAACTAGACGGGAATTCGCTCGACCTTGAGGATGCAGTATAGTCGTCCGTAATAAGAATAATAGTAGGTCAGATGACCTGTGTTAATCCTGGGTGTATGATTACCAGTGAAGATTCAGTTTTCCTGGTAGACTTCTTCATATCCGTGTATGTTTTCTAATTTTGGTCCGTGTGTGGACTGTTATTTCTTTTGTTGTTGTTGTTGTTGTTGTTGTCACTTTGACCAAGGCACCTGTGGATGTGTCCGATTCTGTGAGAGTATTTTCGTGGGGTGTTTCTCAACTCAGTGGCATCTGCCACACTGTTTTGGTAGTTTCTGTCGAGGTGAGAAAGTCCATCTATCAGTACAGTTATCCGCGCGATTTTGAACAAGTGAGTGAGGGCTATCGACCATCTACGGGAATTATAATTCAGAGTATGTGTAGTCGGATGATAGTGGTTGTTAATTGAACTGCTCATTTAGTTGATAGCGGACACGTGTAACGAGTGGAAGCTAATGAAGTAAGTGATTTTAATTTTAGTTCTGTTTTGTGTTTAACTAAATTTTGTGGTGTAGATAATTGTGAACTTGAGACAGGTAGTCGCAATTTGGACACCAATGATTCCCTGAATAATGATGATTCTGTAGATAAATGCTGATTTCAGATAAGAGGAGAAAGCGAGAATGAGAATTTTGAACAATTGAGAGGATCTGACAATTACAATGAACTAAGAGCACATTATAGACACGTGGACAGATAAACAGTCTGTGTCAGTTGTTGCAATGGAACAATATAAATACTGTACAGTTAAATGTTTTGTGTTGTCCTTTAATCTGTCATAATTATCCAATACAGTTTTGTTGTGACTAATTAGAATTGTACTTCTTGATTGGGTGTTGTGGAAGTTCTAGGCTATTTGAGATTGTTGGTAATTCGTTAGACCGTTTCGAATCCACAGACAATCATGTTAGTAATGAAAGTGAATAAAAGCGAAATACTTATTGAATTCCAGTAGAAATAACTAAAGTTTGATGAATATTTATCCGTGTCACGTTCGAATTTGTTGGTTTAGCAGGGGGCATGAATTAGTTTTTATGTGGATGTGGGATTTCACCTGTTCTTACTTGACTAATTGACATCCAGTGTCGGATACTGGATCAACTGAGTACGCTAACCCCTACGTCTTTAAATAATCAAAGCTGAGACCAATGTAAACTGTTGGATATAGCCCACCAATTGCTTAATCGTGGACCAAAGCAGAGAAGCATATTAACTATTCAGTATTTTAAGTCACTAAAATAAGTACGAACGAACCCTGATATTGTCTTGTTAAAGCCTGATAAAAGATCCGGCGTGGTTGTCAAGAACAAATGTGAATGTAAAGGTAAGAAATTATCGATTCTCAGTGATGAAAGTAAATTTATGCCTGATGGTGAATTTGCAGGTATTAGCAAAGTAGAGGGAAGAATAAATCCAAACATAGTGAAGCAGCTACACATGAATATTATTGGTAGGGAGGAATTTAATTTCCTGGAACCTATTGGTTCTGAGTATGGTCATTTACATGGATTACATAAAATGCACAAACCAAACATTTGTTTACGCCCAATTTTATCAGTGCGTCGATCACCTACACATAACCGAGTTAAATTACTGGATCCTGTTGGAACACGTTTATATAAGTATTCTGTGAACGATTCTTTTGACTTGGTCGATCATTTATGTGATATTAGTATCAAGAGAAAGACAATGTGTTCATTTGACGTGAATTCCCTGTTCACAAATATACCTCTGAAAACGACTATTGATATATTATGTGACCACACTTCTTTGAACAGCCTTGAAAACATTACCTGTTCCTTTAAAAATTCTTAAAGATTTAGCACTATTATGTACTGACAACGTCCAGTTCATATTTGAAGGTGAATAGTTTTGCCAGATCAACTGGTTGCTATGGTTGGTCCATTAGACCATTAATAGCAGACGTGTTCATAACACATGTTGCAAATCTAGCTGAAGACCTATTCGTAAACATGTCTGTTTATAAGAGATATGAAGATGACAGCTTAGTTATCTGTGAAAGAAAGGACGAAATGAATTGTTTATTGAGTAGACTTATTACTCTGCGAAATCACATCAGCCTTTGATGTGAAGAGGAGAAGAATGACCGGCTTCTCTTCTTAGATATGCTAACAAGTAGACGAGAAGATGGTTCAAGCAGACGATCCATCTTTCGAAAACCAACGTTGACGGGCCAATACCTTAGTCACAATAGTTACTGCCCAGTGCAATACAAATGAGGTTCGATGAGCGGTCTGTTTAATAGGATTATTCGTGTTTGCACAAACGACGCTATCGATGACGACGTTAGATTGTTAAACAAAACATTAGTGGAAACTGGCTATCCCTTAAAATTCATAAATAGATGGAAAGGTCACGGTATACTGAGGCCTACTATAACCTTGGCAGAAAGGAACCTGTCTACATCATTTTTCGGTTTGGAGGTGATTCAACTAGCTTTTAACTGAAACAAAGGCTTAAATAAGTTGTTAACAGAACGTATTACGCAGCAAAGGTCTTTATGAAAGAGAAAACAATGTCCATGTCTCAGCGAAAACGTAAAACACACGGAAAGGATTGCGTCACATGCCACTGTGTTTATCTATTTGAATGTGTGTGTGGTCACATATACATGTGGAGGAGTAATCGTGATCTCCAAATTAGGGTGTGCGAACATGTACCTAAGTGGTTGCAAAAACGAATAAAATCAAGTGATCCAATAAGAGTAGATGATGAACATCCATTCATGGAGGAAATTCACTGAGTAAGTTATTATTCGTAATAATAATACTAATAAAAATGCCACTATTGCTGCTATTAGAACTACTGCTATTTCAAAAACTACTACTAACAATACTACTCCGACTACTACTACTACTACTACTACTACTACTACTACTACTACTACTACTACTACTACTACTACTTCTACTGCTACTACTACCAATACTAATACTACTACTAATACTACTACTACTACTACTACTACTACTAATAATAATAATAATAATAATAATAATAATAGTAGTAATAATAATACTATTACTACTACTTATATTTCTACTATTGCTGCTTCTGTTTATCCGAGATCAAATACTGTGGTGAACGCTCAGTAGTCGAGATTTCTTACAATCTGTGCTCTGAAATGTTCGACTCCCTGGAATTTATTATTCATGAGAATTCCATGCGATTTACATTCATCGCACAGTCACACGTACGATACCCCATACATTATCGACCGGTAAAACAATCAAAAACACAAATGTGAGTAGTTAGAAAATTTATTTTCATTTTTTATATTGCAAAATGTACATGACGTCCAGGCTTTTTGATTGCTTGACCTGGACGTTTTAAACATGTTCTGGTTTTACACAGCTTGACATTATTTTTTGACATTTTTTGCTTTGATGATGTGCATTCGCCGTGTAAAACCGTGTTTTTTCCTTTCATTTGTTCATGATAATGAATAGGTTGTCTTGGATAATAATGATAATAATAATAATTACAACAATTGTAGTAACAATAATAGTGGTAATTGTAGCAATAGTAATAGTAATCACATTGGTAGTACTGATAGCAGTAGTAGTAGTAGTTGCAGTAATAATAGTGGTAATAACAGTGATTGAGACAGGTTTTTCCGGAATCCATATGGTTATTCATCGATATAATTAATTTTTTGCGAGCGTTTTACAGTCAGACCGCTCGGCAAATGCGTTTTTACAAACTGATTATCATCGCTCTAGACTGATGTTATATAGACTTGATATACGTTTAGACTATTCCCATTCAAATTTGAATAGAAAAAGTCAATCGAGTCACGTGGCTGTAAATCAATCAAGAATGTATGTTTGAAATCAATGTGATTTATGAGGAGGATGATGAAAGTAAGGAGTAAAATGACGGAAAACGTCAGTCAGTCAGCCATTTACGATAGTCATGAAGACTGATTTGGTGAGCATAATCTCATTCTGGAATAATAATGAAAAACGTAAGTTTGCATTAAGCAAGTGGCCAGAGTAGAAGTGGACAATGTACAAACATCTTGGGATAAGAAGGATGACCAGGTTTGCTCATGCACTGCTTTTGGACTGGTCGGAATATGACTGACATTTTCACGAGAACTAAATTTAACATCAACTAGACGGGAATTCGCTCGACCTTGAGGATGCAGTATAGTCGTCCGTAATAAGAATAATAGTAGGTCAGATGACCTGTGTTAATCCTGGGTGTATGATTACCAGTGAAGATTCAGTTTTCCTGGTAGACTTCTTCATATCCGTGTATGTTTTCTAATTTTGGTCCGTGTGTGGACTGTTATTTCTTTTGTTGTTGTTGTTGTTGTTGTTGTTGTTGTTGTCACTTTGACCAAGGCACCTGTGGATGTGTCCGATTCTGTGAGAGTATTTTCGTGGGGTGTTTCTCAACTCAGTGGCATCTGCCACACTGTTTTGGTAGTTTCTGTCGAGGTGAGAAAGTCCATCTATCAGTACAGTTATCCGCGCGATTTTGAACAAGTGAGTGAGGGCTATCGACCATCTACGGGAATTATAATTCAGAGTATGTGTAGTCGGATGATAGTGGTTGTTAATTGAACTGCTCATTTAGTTGATAGCGGACACGTGTAACGAGTGGAAGCTAATGAAGTAAGTGATTTTAATTTTAGTTCTGTTTTGTGTTTAACTAAATTTTGTGGTGTAGATAATTGTGAACTTGAGACAGGTAGTCGCAATTTGGACACCAATGATTCCCTGAATAATGATGACTCTGTAGATAAATGCTGATTTCAGATAAGAGGAGAAAGCGAGAATGAGAATTTTGAACAATTGAGAGGATCTGACAATTACAATGAACTAAGAGCACATTATAGACACGTGGACAGATAAACAGTCTGTGTCAGTTGTTGCAATGGAACAATATAAATACTGTACAGTTAAATGTTTTGTGTTGTCCTTTAATCTGTCATAATTATCCAATACAGTTTTGTTGTGACTAATTAGAATTGTACTTCTTGATTGGGTGTTGTGGAAGTTCTAGGCTATTTGAGATTGTTGGTAATTCGTTAGACCGTTTCGAATCCACAGACAATCATGTTAGTAATGAAAGTGAATAAAAGCGAAATACTTATTGAATTCCAGTAGAAATAACTAAAGTTTGATGAATATTTATCCGTGTCACGTTCGAATTTGTTGGTTTAGCAGGGGGCATGAATTAGTTTTTATGTGGATGTGGGATTTCACCTGTTCTTACTTGACTAATTGACATCCAGTGTCGGATACTGGATCAACTGAGTACGCTAACCCCTACGTCTTTAAATAATCAAAGCTGAGACCAATGTAAACTGTTGGATATAGCCCACCAATTGCTTAATCGTGGACCAAAGCAGAGAAGCATATTAACTATTCAGTATTTTAAGTCACTAAAATAAGTACGAACGAACCCTGATATTGTCTTGTTAAAGCCTGATAAAAGATCCGGCGTGGTTGTCAAGAACAAATGTGAATGTAAAGGTAAGAAATTATCGATTCTCAGTGATGAAAGTAAATTTATGCCTGATGGTGAATTTGCAGGTATTAGCAAAGTAGAGGGAAGAATAAATCCAAACATAGTGAAGCAGCTACACATGAATATTATTGGTAGGGAGGAATTTAATTTCCTGGAACCTATTGGTTCTGAGTATGGTCATTTACATGGATTACATAAAATGCACAAACCAAACATTTGTTTACGCCCAATTTTATCAGTGCGTCGATCACCTACACATAACCGAGTTAAATTACTGGATCCTGTTGGAACACGTTTATATAAGTATTCTGTGAACGATTCTTTTGACTTGGTCGATCATTTATGTGATATTAGTATCAAGAGAAAGACAATGTGTTCATTTGACGTGAATTCCCTGTTCACAAATATACCTCTGAAAACGACTATTGATATATTATGTGACCACACTTCTTTGAACAGCCTTGAAAACATTACCTGTTCCTTTAAAAATTCTTAAAGATTTAGCACTATTATGTACTGACAACGTCCAGTTCATATTTGAAGGTGAATAGTTTTGCCAGATCAACTGGTTGCTATGGTTGGTCCATTAGACCATTAATAGCAGACGTGTTCATAACACATGTTGCAAATCTAGCTGAAGACCTATTCGTAAACATGTCTGTTTATAAGAGATATGAAGATGACAGCTTAGTTATCTGTGAAAGAAAGGACGAAATGAATTGTTTATTGAGTAGACTTATTACTCTGCGAAATCACATCAGCCTTTGATGTGAAGAGGAGAAGAATGACCGGCTTCTCTTCTTAGATATGCTAACAAGTAGACGAGAAGATGGTTCAAGCAGACGATCCATCTTTCGAAAACCAACGTTGACGGGCCAATACCTTAGTCACAATAGTTACTGCCCAGTGCAATACAAATGAGGTTCGATGAGCGGTCTGTTTAATAGGATTATTCGTGTTTGCACAAACGACGCTATCGATGACGACGTTAGATTGTTAAACAAAACATTAGTGGAAACTGGCTATCCCTTAAAATTCATAAATAGATGGAAAGGTCACGGTATACTGAGGCCTACTATAACCTTGGCAGAAAGGAACCTGTCTACATCATTTTTCGGTTTGGAGGTGATTCAAATAGCTTTTAACTGAAACAAAGGCTTAAATAAGTTGTTAACAGAACGTATTACGCAGCAAAGGTCTTTATGAAAGAGAAAACAATGTCCATGTCTCAGCGAAAACGTAAAACACACGGAAAGGATTGCGTCACATGCCACTGTGTTTATCTATTTGAATGTGTGTGTGGTCACATATACATGTGGAGGAGTAATCGTGATCTCCAAATTAGGGTGTGCGAACATGTACCTAAGTGGTTGCAAAAACGAATAAAATCAAGTGATCCAATAAGAGTAGATGATGAACATCCATTCATGGAGGAAATTCACTGAGTAAGTTATTATTCGTAATAATAATACTAATAACAATACCACTATTGCTGCTATTAGAACTACTGCTATTTAAAAAAATTCTACTAACAATACTACTCCGACTACTACTACTACTACTACTACTACTACTACTACTACTACTACTACTACTACCAATACTAATAATAATACTACTATTACTACTTCTGCTACTACTACTACTACTACTACTACTAATAATAATAATAATAATAATAATAGTAATAATAATACTATTACTACTACTTATATTTCTACTATTGCTGCTTCTGTTTATCCGAGATCAAATACTGTGGTGAACGCTCAGTAGTCGAGATTTCTTACAATCTGTGCTCTGAAATGTTCGACACCCTGGAATTTATTATTCATGAGAATTCCATGCGATTTACATTCATCGCACAGTCACACGTACGATACCCCATACATTATCGACCGGTAAAACAATCAAAAACACAAATGTGAGTAGTTAGAAAATTTATTTTCATTTTTTATATTGCAAAATGTACATGACGTTCAGGCTTTTTGATTGCTTGACCTGGACGTTTTAAACATGTTCTGGTTTTACACAGCTTGACATTATTTTTTGACATTTTTTGCTTTGATGATGTGCATTCGCCGTGTAAAACCGTGTTTTTTCCTTTCATTTGTTCATGATAATGAATAGGTTGTCTTGGATAATAATGATAATAATAATAATTACAACAATTGTAGTAACAATAATAGTGGTAATTGTAGCAATAGTAATAGTAATCACATTGGTAGTACTGATAGCAGTAGTAGTAGTAGTTGCAGTAATAATAGTGGTAATAACAGTGATTGAGACAGGTTTTTCCGGAATCCATATGGTTATTCATCGATATAATTAATTTTTTGCGAGCGTTTTACAGTCAGACCGCTCGGCAAATGCGTTTTTACAAACTGATTATCATCGCTCTAGACTGATGTTATATAGACTTGATATACGTTTAGACTATTCCCATTCAAATTTGAATAGAAAAAGTCAATCGAGTCACGTGGCTGTAAATCAATTTTAGCGGTAAATAAATCCCCATAATAAAGAGCACTAAGTTTTCGACATTGGATGCTGACCATATGTTTTAGTGGACTCATCTAGCTTAAGGCGCTCGGTCAGGCATCTGCACCAGATCACGTGTGGTAACGCCGTTCTCAACATCAACCGCAATCGCTAGCCAGATTAGATCAGAGAATTCCGATATATTGGTCATCGCCAAATATACTCTTCCGGTCTCCTCGACTCTGTCTTTTGATTTCTCTTGGTGGGAACGAAATATATTAGAAGGTGTTACTGGTAGAAGCGTTGTCAAACACTGAATACCTGTGACATCAACATTGGTGAGACCGACGTGATCTGGTACACCTAATTGTAACTGTGAGTCTGTTCGTTTTTGGGATTTTTTATATATCATTGCCTTATTTTTTATTTTTTTTTGAACATTGTGATTTTTTTTCGTGTTTTTTCTTGGATATATATTTTTTTCCCCTCGTTCATTATCGTACTTCATACTTCATCATGACTGAACAGACACCTAAAGTACTCAAGCTTAAGACTTTGTCCCCACCTTCGTTTCAACTGATGCCTTTCTGGCCCGACAACATCGAAGCCTGGTTTTGCTACGCAGAAGCCGACTTCTCCGAGCACGGCGTGATCGACACACGTGCACAATTCCTCGCAGTAGTCAAGGCACTACCGCGCGAATTCAACAGGTACGTAACACCTAGTATGTTTACTAGTGATGTTTCCGATCCTTACGAAATCTTAAAACGCTCGATTCTTAAACGAGGAGATCTAACCGATCGACAAAGGTTAGACCAACTCTTCAATAACATCGACCTGCAACACGGTTCTGCGACGGACATGTTGCAACGGATGAGAGAGGTTATAGGCCTAAGAACTTTCGACGAAGGTCTATTCAAACAACTCTTCTTGTCAAAACTTCCCCAACAGGTGCAAGCAGTTCTGGTCTCGTTCCAGAACAACGGCTTAGACGAGCTAGCTGCATCTGCCGACCGCATTCTAGAAATTACGAAACCTTCTACTACCGAGGTATTTTCAGTCAAAGAAAAGCCTCACACGACTCAGAATGATATAACCGACTTATGTCACACACTCACGCGTTATCTTAGTCTTCGTACCGACCGTAAGAGATCGCGCACACCACGTAGAAGCATTTCTCGTAAGCGATCTGTCTCTAGACCACGAGAGACAGATAACCCCGACTGGTGCTGGTATCATAACCAGTATGGAAAGCTTTTCAGAAATTGCAGAAAACCCTGCAATTTTCCCAACACGAAACCGACTGATTCGAAAAACAATTCGGGAAACTTCCAAGCCGGCACGCGTTAACGGCAACCGTAGCCGGCGAACAAAGCCGTCTGTTATTCGTCACAGATGTGACAACGAGAGTTCGCTACCTCGTCGACACTGGCGCAGAAGTTAGCGTTCTCCCAGCAAATCCTAACGACCGACTACACGAATCGACCCTAAACTTACAGGCGGCAAACGGAAAACCGATCGCTACATATGGCAAAAGGTACGTTTACCTTAACGTGGGTTTACGCAAACCCATACACTGGATTTTCGTTGTTGCAGATGTTTCTATGCCAATCATTGGTATGGACCTTCTACAACACCACAATCTGATCATCGATACGCGCAAACGGAGGCTAGTAGACGGGAACACTAATTTGTCCGTTTGCGTAACTTCTTTTACTGGTTGTAGAGTATCCCCAGTCACAGTTAAACATATGATAGACCCACTCTATCAACCACTACTCGATAAGTACCCTGGGATACAACAAACTCAACCGAAACTACCGTGTGTAACCAGCAACGTTACACATCACATCACGACTACAGGACCACCTGTATTCTCTAAAGCACGACGACTAGCTCCTGAAAAGCTAAGGTTAGCGAAAAACGAATTCGATCACATGATGGACTTAGGAATCATGCGACCGTCAAGTAGCCCATATGCATCTCCGTTGCACATGGTCCCTAAAAAGGACAGCAACGATTGGCGTCCAACTGGTGACTATCGGCGATTGAATGCGAAAACCATTCCCGATCGTTACCCGTTGCCTCACATTCACGATTTGACAGCTACCTTGAAAGGTACAACTGTCTTTTCGAAAATCGACTTGGTTAAAGCGTATAACCAAATCCCTATGGCTACTGACGACATACCGAAAACAGCTATCATAACTCCTTTCGGACTCTATGAATTTTTGCGAATGCCTTTCGGTCTAAGGAATGCTGCTCAAACATTCCAAAGATTCATAGACGACGTTTTTCGAGGTCTCAACTTCGTACACGCGTATGTTGATGACTGTCTAATCGCAAGTCCGGACAGAGAAACACATCTCAAGCATCTGGATCTTGTTTTCGAACGACTTCAAAAACATGGCATTACTGTAAACGTTCAGAAATGCCAATTCGGAACCGACTCGTTAGACTTTCTGGGACACACTATCGATGCTCAAGGCATTCGACCTCTTAGGACCAAAGTGGCGGCCATTCTGGATTACCCAGAACCGACCACCGTCAAGCAATTACGCACGTTCAACGGCCTGGTAAGTTTCTATAGACGTTTCATACCCAAATGCGCATTACTTATGAAACCTCTGACCGACCAACTTCGTGGAAATGCGAAATCCATTAATTTGGACGACACCGCACGAAAAGCATTCTCCACAGTCAAGGAACTGATCGCTAAAGCAACAATGCTCGCACATCAGGACACCCGAGCACCCATTAGCATCGCAGTAGACGCATCCGACTCAGCAATCGGAGGAGTCTTACAACAATGGGTTAACAACTCCTGGCAACCCTTGGCATTTTTCTCTAGAAGGTTGCTAGACACCGAATCGAGGTACAGCACATTCGGTAGGGAACTCCTAGCTATGTATTGTGCTGTACGGCATTTCCAACACTACATCGAAGGTCGTGAATTCACTCTTTTCACGGACCATAAACCGCTCACTTTCTCGTTAAGCTCTCCTTCTGACAAGTACTCTCCTCGTGAGTCTCGACAACTGGACTACATTTCGCAGTTTACTTCAGATATTCAACACATCTCTGGAGCAAACAATGTAGTTGCAGACGCTTTATCTCGTATAACTTCCTTGAACAGTTTCCAAGGAATCGACCTTCTTAAACTCGCCGAGCTTCAAAAGAAGACAGTGATCTTCAGCACGAGTTATCGTCCACAACCCTTAAACTACGCATCAAACAGATGGGAACAGGTAAAGAAACCTTACTTTGTGACACATCTACAGGTAGGGATCGCCCAATCGTGCCGAAACATTATCGACGCAATGTCTTCAACACATTGCACAAACTTTCGCATCCAGGTGTTCGTGCAACCATCAAGCTTATAGCAGAAAGGTTTTGCTGGCCTGGAATGAATAAAGACGTGAGGGAGTGGGCACGCTCCTGTGTAAGCTGCCAAAAATCTAAGGTTATCAGACACAATAAATGTCCCTTAGGCTCGTTTAAAACTCCCGATGCCCGTTTCGACCATGTTCATCTGGATTTGGTAGGACCTTTACCAGATTCAAATGGATACTCTTATCTCTTAACCTGCGTTGACCGTTTCACTCGATGGCCAGAAGCAGTACCTATTAAGGACATCACTGCTGAAACAGTGGCCCGCACCTTCGTCGAACGATGGGTAGCAAACTTCGGTTGCCCTTCAACCATCACTACAGACCGCGGACGTCAGTTTGAATCTGATCTTTTCCGTCGTCTGACCACACTTTTAGGAATCACTCGCTTCCGAACGACCGCCTACCATCCACAAGCAAACGGGTTGGTAGAACGTTTTCACCGACAACTGAAAGCTTCGCTATCAGCAGCAAACGTTTCACAGTGGACCGACGCTCTTCCACTCGTCTTACTAGGTATCCGCAATGCAGTGAAAGCTGACATTGGATACACTGCGTCTCAACTCGTTTATGGAACGACACTTCGACTTCCAGGAGAATTCGTGGATCCTTCATCCTCTTCAATGAACATGGATCTAACCTCCTACACGAACAGGCTTACAAACGCAATGCGTTCAGTTAAACCTGCTTTCACTCGACCTCAATCAACTGATGTTTTCGTTCAACCTGGCTTACGATATAGTACACACGTTTTCATTCGTCGAGACTCGCATCGACGACCATTCGAATCAGCATACGAAGGACCCTTCAAAGTTCTTCAACGTGAATCTAAGTACTATATAGTCGATAAGAACGGAACAAACGATAGCATCAGCATCGATCGCTTAAAAGCAGCGTATTTAGAAGGAAATCCTATCCACGTCGATTTTCCTTCGGTACAATCGAACGACACGACTCCAACACTTACAATACCTCATCCGACAACCAACACACACGATGATACTTCGACAGTATCCGAAAATAAACTTAAAACGACGCGTTCTGGAAGAAGGGTGAGATTTCCAGAACATTTAAACGACTATTGCACGTAAGGCACTTCTCGACATTTTATATTATTTTTAAAAAAAAACAATTTTAATATGCTTATATATTTTTATTTCTATTTAAAAAAACAAAAAAAAAACAATTTTTTTAATGCTATTACGTGTTCATGAGTTTATTTTCCATTTTTTTCCGCCGACATTGTGTTTTTACGCACATACGAGTGTATTTTCGACATGCACTTACATTTTCTTTTTCTTTTCCAGGATGGCTGGAAAAGAACGATGACGTTTATGAGGATCCGAAATTTTCATTGTACATTTTCTTTTTTTACTATGTTGTACCTCCGTCCCATATAGTAAGGAAAGACGACCAGACGCTGCTAAATTTAGTAAGCTATCAGAAGAGTGTTTACCAACGACAAACTCGTTGGGTTTAAACTTCTGGCTGGCCACGTCTTAGGGTCGTCACTGCCCCACTAGGGGGGGAGTGATCTGTAGCGGTAAATAAATCCCCAGAATAAATAGCACTAAGTTTTCGACATTGGATGCTGACCATATGTTTTAGTGGACTCATCTAGCTGAAGGCGCTCGGTCAGGCATCTGCACCAGATCACGTGTGGTAACGCCGTGCTCAACATCAACCGCAATCGCTAGCCAGATTAGATCAGAGAATTCCGATATATTGGTCATCGCCAAATATACTCTTCCGGTCTCCTCGACTCTGTCTTTTGATTTCTCTTGGTGGGAACGAAATATATTAGAAGGTGTTACTGGTAGAAGCGTTGTCAAACACTGAATACCTGTGACATCAACACAATCAAGAATGTATGTTTGAAATCAATGTGATTTATGAGGATGATGATGAAAGTAAGGAGTAAAATGACGGAAAACGTCAGTCAGTCAGCCATTTACGATAGTCATGAAGACTGATTTGGTGAGCATAATCTCATTCTGGAATAATAATGAAAAACGTAAGTTTGCATTAAGCAAGTGGCCAGAGTAGAAGTGGACAATGTACAAACATCTTGGGATAAGAAGGATGACCAGGTTTGCTCATGCACTGCTTTTGGACTGGTCGGAATATGACTGACATTTTCACGAGAACTAAATTTAACATCAACTAGACGGGAATTCGCTCGACCTTGAGGATGCAGTATAGTCGTCCGTAATAAGAATAATAGTAGGTCAGATGACCTGTGTTAATCCTGGGTGTATGATTACCAGTGAAGATTCAGTTTTCCTGGTAGACTTCTTCATATCCGTGTATGTTTTCTAATTTTGGTCCGTGTGTGGACTGTTATTTCTTTTGTTGTTGTTGTTGTTGTTGTCACTTTGACCAAGGCACCTGTGGATGTGTCCGATTCTGTGAGAGTATTTTCGTGGGGTGTTTCTCAACTCAGTGGCATCTGCCACACTGTTTTGGTAGTTTCTGTCGAGGTGAGAAAGTCCATCTATCAGTACAGTTATCCGCGCGATTTTGAACAAGTGAGTGAGGGCTATCGACCATCTACGGGAATTATAATTCAGAGTATGTGTAGTCGGATGATAGTGGTTGTTAATTGAACTGCTCATTTAGTTGATAGCAGACACGTGTAACGAGTGGAAGCTAATGAAGTAAGTGATTTTAATTTTAGTTCTGTTTTGTGTTTAACTAAATTTTGTGGTGTAGATAATTGTGAACTTGAGACAGGTAGTCGCAATTTGGACACCAATGATTCCCTGAATAATGATGATTCTGTAGATAAATGCTGATTTCAGATAAGAGGAGAAAGCGAGAATGAGAATTTTGAACAATTGAGAGGATCTGACAATTACAATGAACTAAGAGCACATTATAGAAACGTGGACAGATAAACAGTCTGTGTCAGTTGTTGCAATGGAACAATATAAATACTGTACAGTTAAATGTTTTGTGTTGTCCTTTAATCTGTCATAATTATCCAATACAGTTTTGTTGTGACTAATTAGAATTGTACTTCTTGATTGGGTGTTGTGGAAGTTCTAGGCTATTTGAGATTGTTGGTAATTCGTTAGACCGTTTCGAATCCACAGACAATCATGTTAGTAATGAAAGTGAATAAAAGCGAAATACTTATTGAATTCCAGTAGAAATAACTAAAGTTTGATGAATATTTATCCGTGTCACGTTCGAATTTGTTGGTTTAGCAGGGGGCATGAATTAGTTTTTATGTGGATGTGGGATTTCACCTGTTCTTACTTGACTAATTGACATCCAGTGTCGGATACTGGATCAACTGAGTACGCTAACCCCTACGTCTTTAAATAATCAAAGCTGAGACCAATGTAAACTGTTGGATATAGCCCACCAATTGCTTAATCGTGGACCAAAGCAGAGAAGCATATTAACTATTCAGTATTTTAAGTCACTAAAATAAGTACGAACGAACCCTGATATTGTCTTGTTAAAGCCTGATAAAAGATCCGGCGTGGTTGTCAAGAACAAATGTGAATGTAAAGGTAAGAAATTATCGATTCTCAGTGATGAAAGTAAATTTATGCCTGATGGTGAATTTGCAGGTATTAGCAAAGTAGAGGGAAGAATAAATCCAAACATAGTGAAGCAGCTACACATGAATATTATTGGTAGGGAGGAATTTAATTTCCTGGAACCTATTGGTTCTGAGTATGGTCATTTACATGGATTACATAAAATGCACAAACCAAACATTTGTTTACGCCCAATTTTATCAGTGCGTCGATCACCTACACATAACCGAGTTAAATTACTGGATCCTGTTGGAACACGTTTATATAAGTATTCTGTGAACGATTCTTTTGACTTGGTCGATCATTTATGTGATATTAGTATCAAGAGAAAGACAATGTGTTCATTTGACGTGAATTCCCTGTTCACAAATATACCTCTGAAAACGACTATTGA
Organism: Schistosoma haematobium; assembly: GCF_000699445.3. NCBI lineage: Eukaryota > Metazoa > Platyhelminthes > Trematoda > Strigeidida > Schistosomatidae > Schistosoma > Schistosoma haematobium. Next base: position 16,588 of record NW_026137078.1, read on the forward strand.
TATATTATGTGACCACACTTCTTTGAACAGCCTTGAAAACATTACCTGTTCCTTTAAAAATTCTTAAAGATTTAGCACTATTATGTACTGACAACGTCCAGTTCATATTTGAAGGTGAATAGTTTTGCCAGATCAACTGGTTGCTATGGTTGGTCCATTAGACCATTAATAGCAGACGTGTTCATAACACATGTTGCAAATCTAGCTGAAGACCTATTCGTAAACATGTCTGTTTATAAGAGATATGAAGATGACAGCTTAGTTATCTGTGAAAGAAAGGACGAAATGAATTGTTTATTGAGTAGACTTATTACTCTGCGAAATCACATCAGCCTTTGATGTGAAGAGGAGAAGAATGACCGGCTTCTCTTCTTAGATATGCTAACAAGTAGACGAGAAGATGGTTCAAGCAGACGATCCATCTTTCGAAAACCAACGTTGACGGGCCAATACCTTAGTCACAATAGTTACTGCCCAGTGCAATACAAATGAGGTTCGATGAGCGGTCTGTTTAATAGGATTATTCGTGTTTGCACAAACGACGCTATCGATGACGACGTTAGATTGTTAAACAAAACATTAGTGGAAACTGGCTATCCCTTAAAATTCATAAATAGATGGAAAGGTCACGGTATACTGAGGCCTACTATAACCTTGGCAGAAAGGAACCTGTCTACATCATTTTTCGGTTTGGAGGTGATTCAACTAGCTTTTAACTGAAACAAAGGCTTAAATAAGTTGTTAACAGAACGTATTACGCAGCAAAGGTCTTTATGAAAGAGAAAACAATGTCCATGTCTCAGCGAAAACGTAAAACACACGGAAAGGATTGCGTCACATGCCACTGTGTTTATGTATTTGAATGTGTGTGTGGTCACATATACATGTGGAGGAGTAATCGTGATCTCCAAATTAGGGTGTGCGAACATGTACCTAAGTGGTTGCAAAAACGAATAAAATCAAGTGATCCAATAAGAGTAGATGATGAACATCCATTCATGGAGGAAATTCACTGAGTAAGTTATTATTCGTAATAATAATACTAATAACAATACCACTATTGCTGCTATTAGAACTACTGATATTTCAAAAACTACTACTAACAATACTACTCCGACTACTACTACTACTACTACTACTACTACTACTTCTACTGCTACTACTACCAATACTAATAATAATACTACTATTACTACTTCTGCTACTACTACTACTAATACTACTACTGGAATTAGCTTATTAACCAATCGTCGGTCACCAGCTACTATGGGACTGAATCTCCTGACGTCGCCCCACTGTCTTGTGGATCAGACCTCTAGGTCGAAGGCTCCGGTTATGTCTCCCTCTAGGAAAACCATCTGCTTCGGTTTGGTCACCCGGACAGTATTTAACCCCACAAGCAGATCGGATGATGAATTGTGAGCACTTATATTTGGTGCTTCCTTGTACCAATATTGATGTGTGTGCGAGGATGATAGTGATTGCTTGTTTGTTTAGTCAGACATGCAGATAATCTGTCAGGTGTTAGATGAGTTATATATTTCCCTATCATTATTTATTGTTCATTGTTGTTGGATTGTGTCGGGTTTTGATGAGGAAATATATTTACGCTCTAGTCAGGCTAATTACGTGCTCTTGATCTGAGTTGTATTGACGTTTTTTAGAATAGACACTAGGAGGGAATCTAGAGTAGATATTCGTCTAAGATAAATTGGGATCCCACTAGTGTAGACGGGGAAAACCGAGTGTTACAACAAATATTTATATCAATGGTTAAGATCATGAGTCAGTTGAAGCTAGACCACTATGGAAAACCTGGAAGCACTGGACGGCCGTTTCGTCCTATTGTGGGACTCCTCAGCAATGGGCATCCACGATCCCGCCAGCGAGATTCGAACCCAGGGCCTTCAGACTCGCACTCGAACGCTTAACCTCTAGACCACTGAGTCGGCATCCAACGATATTAATGTCTAACCTCAAACAATGCACGAAATTACGTGACCATCTTCCATTGTAGTGAGGTAGATATGTCTCTACCCGACACGGATTAGCTCCACTGGTCAAGGCTTCTCAATAGAACTCCAAGAATTTCCTCACGAAGCTAATCACTAGTGAGCACATCGTAATTATCAGTATAGAGTTGTGGAGATTATGATCTAATTATCTCAATCAAAAACTTAATAATCTCCACAACCCTATACTGATCATTTGTGTTTTTATGAATTACTATGTAAACTAGTGACATATTGCATTTATGTATTGCAATGGACTGTTAATCTGTTACATTTTTATTTTTATATGAAGTTTTACTCTGTTTCATTACTTATTATACCATTTTTCACTTTTTCATTATTTAGTTTCTATTCTGTATGTTAATCATTGAAACATTGTTTATTCTGAACAGTTTCTATGTTCCCAGTGAATAATACTGGATTACTTTCGTTAATTGCTATAAGGTGTTTCAGACAAGCTTGCGATGGACTCCAGTCTATAGTTGTTTAATCGGTTTTACATTCTGTCCTTACTCCCCTTCCATTCTATGCGTATTGTTTTAGACTACTTATTTACAATCAGTAAATAGTTGTATTTCCAGAAATTTTTAAACTTATGTTGTAACGCAACTTTGTCGTGTAATATTCTGAAATATTTACATATACTTACAACATTTATTGTACTCATTATTATAACTACTTTATATCAATCACTCTATAAGTTATCTACAGTTCTGTGCATTTGTTTAAACCCAATGGTTTTCATAATGTATGCTCTTGGTTCAGGTTTTGCTCGTTGATAAACTGTTACCAAGTTTAGACACAGCTATCAACTGTCTTTTGCATTATCGCAGACTTTTTTTATTTCATATAAAAAGACGCATTAAACGCCACAGACACCTCACAAGTTGAGGTTTGTAAATAAATTTTGTATATTATTCAATAAAGAACCGTTATTTTAGACAAATCGTTGTTTTGCGAACTTCGATCATGAGCGTATCTCGATTGGGTGACTTGGACGCTTCGATAAACTTAATAATAGTACATGTTATCCTTTTAATCTATTTCAATTTATTACAAAACGGAATTTGTTTTCGGTTGTGCCACTAAGAGAGTTTATGACACATAGACATCTTATGATTCCAGGTCGGTAAATTCTATTGCTAGTGATGTTGTCTACAGTAATGCAATTTTCCAGACAAATTAGAAACTTCACACATCACGTGAATTTTGAGTTAGTGCCCTTGAAAGGATCCTGTATAGAGACTAATGTATGATCGGAACAACAATTCTTAAATCTGATTAAACTCAAGTTTATGTAATCCGAACGTGATCTTGTGTCTCTAACAAGCTTTCCACAGTAAGTCAAAGGTATGTATTTAACAATATATAATACTCAGAAAGGGGTTTTGTGGATATTATAGTAATTTAATACTTGAACTCATGAGTCAATTAAAGCTAGACTATCACGGAAAACCTGGAAACATTGGACGGCTTCAAGAGGTATTTCCTGGAATTCTAGTGAGTAGCTGTGACCAGTGGAGTTCAGCCGGGTCTATTGTAAGATAATAACTCACTGAAAACAATGATGGACTGTGATGCAATTCCATGGATTGGTTGAAGTTAGACAGTATCAGCGTCAAATGATGGCTCAGTGGCCTATAGGGTTAAGCATTCGAGGGTCCTAGGTTCAGATTTCACGAGTAGGATCATGGATGTGCACTGCTGAGGAGTCCCATACTAGGAAGGAATGGTCGTTCAATGCTTCTAGGTTTCTCATACATTCAACTATTATATAAATAATACACATAAATAAATAGTTTCTCATGGAAAAACAAAGTGCATTTTATAAGAAACAAAAAACAACAAATTACCACAATTTTCATCCATTATAACACTACTTCTACAACCTTCCGATTCTGCATCAAAACCATTTTGATAATATATATTTTCATTTAATGGTGTTACTGTTGTAATAGCTGAGTAATTATTGGTATCTATAATCAAAAATACACCATGAATAACTATACAATGAGGTCTAATATACTTCAAAAGGTAGTCAACAACAAAAAACTGATGAGCACTATTAATTGATTGATGAAATTTATAATTATTATCTACTTAGTGATCAAACGATAAACATGAAATCTGAATATTATTAGAAAGAAAGAATTGTTAAGAACCATAGTATGTAGGAGGTCAGTGGTTTTTAAACCATGTTGATAGATGTAGATGGATAACCGCAATCAGTGGTTAGAGATCTTCGGTAATATGGATTAGAATCTGTCAAAATTAGGCAGATGAATTCACTGTTTATATTTCTGTATACTAATATTACCTTCGAACATGCCTTCTAGAACTCTATTCTTCAGGTTTAGTTATTCTCATCATCGTTCCTATTACATTATTTAAAATTATTTTCAATGGTTAAGATCATGAGTTAGTTGAAGCTAGACCACCATGGGAAACCTGGAAGCACTGAACTGCCCTTTTGTCCTATTGTGGGACCCCTCATAAGTGCGCATACACGACCTCACCCCCTGTGAGATTCGAACCCAGGACCCACTGGTTTCGCGCGCGAGCACTTAACCACTAGAACACTGAGCCGGTACCCAACGGTGTTAATGTTTAACTTCAACTACTCCACGAAATTGAGCGACACATTCACCATTGTTTTCAGTGAGTTACTATCTCTCAACAGACCTGGTTGAACTCCACTGGTCACTACTTATATGTTATACATCTTGTTAATTCCATCTTATCGTGTTAATTTGGTATGGCTACTTAAAATACAATTGAAAAGCATATGAAACTCAAAACAACTATCTGCAAGTCAACATCAAAGTTAGAATCTTCAATACGAACGTCAAGACAATTCTACTGTATGGAGCTGAAACTTGGTGAACTAGTACAACCATCATCAAAAAAATTACAAGAATTTATAAACAATTGTCTACACAAAATATTCAATGTCCGTTGACCGGATACCATCGTCAACAATCTACTGTGAGAGAGAACATACCAGCACCCAGTTGAAGAGGGAATTAGGAAAAGATGTTGGAAGTGGATAGAACATAGATTGAGGAAATCATCAAACTGCATTTTGAGGCAGGTGCTTACTTGGTGTAATAAAGGGAAACGGGAAAGAGGAAGGCCAAAGAACTCATTACATTGGGAAAAAATGAATAACACCTGGAAAAAGCTGGAAAGGATTGCCCAGGACAGAGTTGGTTGAAGAGTGCTAGTAGGCGGCCAACGCTCATCCATGAGGGGTAATAGGCGCAAGTAAGTAACTCAGGTCAACGCACTTTTTCATCAGGTTTTACTTTAATTACGACTGACTGATCACCTTTGATTTAATGTTTTCGCAAATGTAATTAAAACCGAGTTACGCATGGATAGTAAAATTATGAAACTGCTCAGTTGTATTTTTCTGTACACCAACCATCTACAGAACATATCTACAAATCTTAAACAGACACAACAACTCTACGTAAATGATCTTCTAACAACTAATTCCTGCATAAAACGTAGTTCAATTTTAAGCAAGAGAAACAAACAGAAAACATAAAGATGAGTTCTATTTCGATTTATTTATCTATTTATTTGGACACATAAATATTGATACAAAGGGGCACCGAATATATATGCACCACAAAAGTCGCTTGATTTGTGTATGGGCTGTGATAGTCTCCGGGTACTCAGACCGAAGCAGGTGGTTTTCTTAGGGGGACACACCATGAGCCTTCAAATTAGATGTCACTTTTCGTCCTCTCAATTTCGTGAACAATAGTAATACCGCCAGAAGGCAGTGAGTAGGACTTCTCTGGCAGTAACTGTATACGCGTGGTTATGTGAGAGTATTTCGAGAGGGAGACCGGACTCTCCCCACCCTCGGCCGTACCAGGGCATTTGGGGTTATCAGAATTATGTGATATATTTGTGCAATGCATTTCCAACAATGTGATCACATATATCTTTATTTCCGCTTACCTTTTAATTTGGTTAGTTGGCTTATTTTTCATATTAAATGTCTTTACAGGTATATGTTCAGTCAGATTGTTCGAAATGTATTACATAATTTGGATAACTTTCATCTTCTCATTGCATTATCGAAATTTATCAAAGGGATTGATGGTTATGTATTTTATTATAATCAGAGAAGGGTTTTGTGAATATTATAGTAATTTAGTAGTTGAATTCATGAGTAAATTGAATTGGAGAGATCAATATTCACTCTACCCTCGCATTCGTCAT
>NW_026137079.1:0-9000 GCF_000699445.3 Schistosoma haematobium
TATGTTGGGGCCTACTGATGCAGAGACTGCTGCTACACTGGCTGTCTTCAACTGCATTTGTTCGTGTGTATGGGATAAGAGGGCTAGGTCATCTGTGAAGTCCAAATCGTCTAATTGGTCCTGAGCTGTCCATTGTAAGCCGTGTTGTCCCTCAGATCTCGAGGTCTTCATAATCCAGTCGACCACTAGAAGAAAGAGGAAGGGAGAGAGTAGACAACCTTGTCTTATTCCGGTCCTTAATTGGAATGCATCTGTCAGCTGTTCTCCATGCACGACTTTGCACTGTAGTCCGTCGTATGAGTTCCGAATAATGCTGACAATCTTCTCAGGAACTCCACAATGTCGGAGAAGTTTCCATAATGTCCTCCTATCCACAATGTCAAACGCCTTTTCATAATCGATGAATTTGATGTATAGTGACGAGTTCCACTCAACTGATTGTTCGACGATGATCCGCAGTGTCGCAATTCGGTCTGTGCACGACCGATCCTTACGGAATCCAGCTTGTTGATCTTGAAGTTGGGCGTCTACTGCGTCTTTCATCCGGTTCAGTAACACTGTGTTAAAGGATTTCCCGGGTACTGACAGTAATGTGATGCCTCTGTAGTTTTCACATTTGCTCGGATCTCCTTTCTTTGAAATTTTGATGAGGTGTTCTTCTTTTCAGTCAATCGGCACTTGTTCCTCCTCCCAAATCTTCTTGAATAGAAGGTGAAGCATGTTTGTAGTTACTTCGATGTCTGACTTTAGTGCTTCAGCTGGTATATTGTCGGGTCCTGCTGCTTTCCCGCTCTTGATTTTTCTGATGGCTATTCTGATTTCTTCCGTCGTTGGTGGATTGACATCTATAGGAAGATCTGTGTGTGGTGCTACGATGTCCGGTGGATTCATTGGAGCCGGCCTATTCAGGAGTTCCTCGAAGTACTCTACCCATCTGTTCCGCTGGTCTTGAATTTCAGTGATTGGCCTGGCTTCTTTGTCCTTGACCGGTCTCTCTGGTTTACTATATTTCCTTGATAGTTTCTTCGTTGTATCATAAAGCTGTTTCATATTTCCTTTTGTTGCAGCTTTCTCCGCCGTCGTTGCTACTTCTTCCACGTATTTCTGTTTGTCGGTTTTAATGCTCTTCCTCACTTGCTTGTTTGCTTCTATGTACTCAGTTTGTGCTTGGATTTTTTCTGCTTGTGTTCGGCTGTTGTTAATTGCTGTCTTCTTGTTCTTCTTTTCTTTGATCCTGTCCAGTGTTTCTATAGAGATCCATTCCTCATGATGATGCTTCTTGAGGCCCAGAACCTCTTGACACGTTGAAGTTAATGCTTCTTTGATACCTTTCCAGTTGTCCTTCATGGCAGTTTCTTCTTCCTTCAGTAGATCCTGTAAGGCTTGGAACCTGTTGTTGAAAGCTATCTTGAATTTATTAGTAGGCTGTTAGAAGCCTGTATTGAACTTTTGCAGTGCTGTTTGTCCAGTTCTTCTTTAGCTTCAGTTTTAAATTGGCCACAACAAGGTGGTGATCTGAAGCTATGTAAGCTCCTCTCCTGCTTCTCACATCTTCCATTGTTCTTCGGAACTTTTTATTGATGCAAATATGATCTATCTGGTTCTCTTTGGTGCGGTCCGATGAGATCCATGTAGCTTTGTGTATACATTTGTGTGGAAATATTGTGCCGCCTATGACCAATTTGTTAGATGCACATAGATTTGCAAATCTTTCCCCATTTTCGTTTCTCTCTACCAGTCCATGTCGTCCCATGATATCTTCATATCCAGTGTTGTCTATTCCGACTTTGGCGTTTAGACCTCCCATCAGAATGGTGAGGTAAAACTGATCTTTGTCCTCGTCATTGCTATCATTGGTGGGTGCATAACATTGGATAACATTCATTGTAATTCCCTCCTTCTTTGTTTTGAATGACACTTTGATGATTCTGGATCCGTGAGATTCCCATCCTACAGCATTAGAACAACTCCCTGAGTGTGTGGAGCATTTTCCTATTCGTGACCGAAGTATAGCAGCGCCTTTCCCGTATCTAGCCTTTGCTAACCAGCTTGGGTCCAATGGGTATCGCTGATTCCCAGTACTGCCAATTCGTATCTCCTCATTTCCGTTGCTATTTGACTGGTCTTCCCGGTCTCCCACATTGTCTGGACGTTCCATGTACCTAAATAAATAGTTGATCTGGTTGTTAGAAGTTGCATCGGCCTCGTGACTTCCGAAGGAACTCGGCTTTCACCATGAGGCGTCATAGTTGTTCTAAATGAAGACCTTCTGACTCCCAGGGTTGAGTTTAAGTGGTTTGAATTATGTTTTTTGGTTAGCGTTTCTTTAGAGAGCTAGCTTTCTACGGGATGGGGTCGCTAACCCCATCCAAAACTCTCCTGCTTTATCCGGGCTTGGGACCGACAGTAACTTTAGAAGAGCTACAGGCAGAGTTGAAAGTTCAGTACGGGATTATTTTTTAAAAATCTCAATACAATTGTCTGTTCAAGTTGCGAATTTTTAAATTATCTCAATAAAATTCACAAATTCACCAGTGGTATATAGATAGTAGAGTGAAAAGGACTTTATCAGAGTAAATGGAATGAGTTTATCTGTAGGTATTTTCTTCTCCGAGCTGAATGGTTTAAACGCGTAGCTTTCATTGTCTTTCTCGATAACATCATCAGGATTTACTTCATTAAAGCGTGATTTGAGTTTTGTTGGGAACAATTAAGTTCTTCTGTAGTTCCGAAATTATAATGTTCAGCAAAATTAAATAGAACATAATAATCATATTTCCGTAAGTGACTGAATTAGAGACAACATTCTATAATTTCGATGAGAAGTTCCAAGTGATGGACTTAAAGCATATCTAATCTGAGGAAGATTGATCAATAACGATGGATGGTTTTTGTTTTGGTTATAAATCGACAACATTTAAGGATGTAGGCCAAAGGCTTCCAACTCAGCAGTCTAAGTGGGTTTATGGGATTTGTAGAAATTGTTGAATTTTATAGTTTGCTTGTTTAAATAACAGCTGAAAATCAGGAAGGAGTGGAAAGTTGTTTCGTCCTAAAATTAGACATCTCAGCGACTCACAATTTGAACTTTGCACGAGATCAAACACATGGATCTGAAATCTCACAGTAAAAGCTTGAAAATAAGACCATTGTCTTGGCAATCACTGATTCGTATGTTTAACTCCAACCCAAACTCTTCCCAATACCACTAGTGCGTAACTGCCACATATCCAACAGTATTGAATTTTAATAGTCGTGAGTTCTCGCTAGTCAAAAGTCAACTCTTTAAATTCCACCATTGGCAGTATCAAGGATGTGTGTTCCGAACATATCAGTGCTAAGAACAAGCAGTAATCTCGCGCTTCAGGATTTTCAACAGCTTGTCAGCTAAATTCAGTCCATGACGAAAATTCTACTGAGAAGTTTGCTTTGAATTCAAAGCCCCAAATACCCTGGTACGGTCGATGGTGGGAAGAATCCTTCCTCTCGAAGTGCTCTCACATGGCCTCGCGTATACAGCTACCGACAAGTAAGTCCTGCTCACTGCCATCTCGACGTGTATCCCTATCCTTCTGAACTCTTGCGGATCTCTTTAGCCGAACAGCACATAGGCGACTGTCGATAGGGATCCATTCTAAAAGGGCTTCTTCTGACCTCATACTTAGTGCTATGCCTTTACCCGCCAGTGCACGAGAACTTGCTGCCTAGTCGCCAGATAAACGGAGTGTATATCTTGTCGGCTTTTCGTTTTAATTAGAATGAACACACTAGGATCCTGTGTGTTTCGGTGACTTAACAAGTCTCTTTATAAATCAAACAAATTCTACCAAAACCTGTCTTAATATTTTTCACATCAAAAAATAATTTGATTAGAAATGTAGTTAAAAACACCACGAATGTGCGTCACCTCTGGATGTCGTGTGACATAAGCGTGTGAGTTGCAAACGTTAAATAGTAGTATATGAGGTTTGACTTAAGCATGAGATCTAGAACCAGTCTGAGAGGTTCTAGCAATAACATTTCCATTAAATCCGAAGGTTTTAGAGTGATACAAAGAACTAAGTTCATTCTCAAGAGCATTGTGTTAGTACTAGATTGGCATGGACAAATGATGGAACTGATACTAACTGAGATTCAACTAGGTATCGGCCCCAACAAGAAAAAAGAACTAAATATAACTGACGTTGTGGAAGCTGAGAAAATTCTGATAATGAGGTACATTGACAACACACACATATATAACCTCTTAATACTTTTTTTATTTGTATCAAATGTAAACTGTACATTATGATTTCAGTAAATTACAGTAATACAATTGTCAACCATTGACAATTATACATAAAGCAATGTAGATTCGTTGATTTAAAAAAGTTTAGTGGGAAATTAAAGAAAAGAACTTGAAGACAAACAGTTAGTTAGAGAACGATAAAGAAATTAAGATTTAAAAATTAAAATTCTTTTGGTGGAATCAGCACATCAAGAGCAGTGTTTGTGCGTCTTTTCGATAATTTCTTTTTTGTTACTAAAGCTTCACTAGGTCTCGGTAATGTGCTTATATCATTGATTTTTTTGTAAGAAACTTTTCGTCGTAACTTCTCTTCCGCTTCCCGTACACCTAAAACTTCTTTGATAGTAAACATTTTACGTTCAAAGTGTATATTTTGCTTTTTTGCCTCGATTCGGCCAGGTTTTGATCTACCTTTTTGTTTATTTCGTTTAATAGCAGGTGTATCGACTTTGGGAACTTGTCCAAGCTAAAATTGACAGTAAAAGATTACATATATCAGTGAATTATAATGATCGTGATCAAGAAGCCGGATAAGTTTTTATGGAAGTGAAAATGATAATAGGCATACAACTTTTACTATAAACTAGTAAATTCTAACGCTTCTTCAACCAGTTGGATTTTAAAATAACTTCGAATTTGATTACTAGAAACCAACGATTACAAACTTCAGTATGTCTGACAGCAAAAGAACTATGAACATGGACAACTGATACATGTCCATGCTAAATTGATTTCTCCCACTACAATTTGGGTGTCCATTATTTAATTTATTTGTGTCAACAGCAAGATAAACACTTGCTTATTGAATGGAGACTGCTAGATGACAATTCACTCTGTAATTCGTTATTCTTGTGATAAATTGACTTTAAGATTAGGAGAAATGAGTTGACTGTCAAATGTCGCTAAAGCGTTGTTTAATTATGGTGAAACCATTGAATAAATGATGCCGATAGTCAGTGTAGAATACTAGGTGTAAGCCTTTATCGATTAAAGTGGGTAGGAAACATGTTAAACGAGCGTAATCGCCACTTATCACAGTGCACAACGTCAGCTGGGAAAGCAGTAAATTAGGACAGAAACAATAAAAACATATTATAACTAATATAACTGATAATTTACCATCATAATAGAAAGCTAAAATCTACAAAAGTGAAAATTGCTCTCTACTTTTTTAGTTACCAAAGAAACATTTTCGATCAAATAAATAAATAAAAGCAATTAAAATAAAGCAGATTAACTTACTAATACAGCTTTCTTCTTTTCCCATTCTTCTAAAAGGTCTTCACGACGAACTTCACCAACGATTGATTTTAATGAAATCATTGTATATGGAATCTGTTTGTAATAGTACGGTAAGTAGTTTTTTAATGATTCTATTAGGTGAAACACATGTGAGTCTGCGAAAAGTTATAATCAATGATTGTTTTACTGATTAAGATACTATCCTGCTTAAAAAAACTTTTATTGACTATTTATAGGGATTGGTGTAGTTACGATAAGATGTCATTAGTTGGAATTAAGTTGATGATCATTCGATTGACGTCACCATTTTGAAACATCAACTTCGGTGCCTTGAACATGTACTAAAAATGCCGCCCCAGTGAATTACACGTCAGGCATTATATGCCGACGCTGAAACTGGTTAGAAAAAGAGCAGAGGTAGTCAGTAGTATGAAAGAAAGCTGTAAAGGACTGATATCTGTCGGTTCTTCAAGACTCCCTAATTGAGGTCATATAGTGCGACACAGTGGTTTGAGATATTATCAAATATTACTTAGAATAGAAGCTAGTGGTAGTCCTGCTGTAATTTTCTTTTATTCCCTCCATGTAAGTGGGGGGAACTTCTATAACCGAAAGAATCCTACCTGGTTATACTTCTCTTAACTGAACTGCTTCTCCCCTTATTATTATTATTATTAATTCACTTTCGTACACTAATTTCTATTCATTTTCATTTTTTTTCCATTACATTCACCTTCCTTTTTATAACTCAACACAATCTAATTTTTATTGTGGTGCATTTATATTTTGGTGTCCCTTTGTGCCAATGTTTATGCGCTCAAATAAAATAAAAACGTTTTTTATGTAATATCTAGATATTAAATAGTAGTTCCCAAACCTGTGCCTACTTGTGGAGTATGTAAACAGTCCGATTGGTATCAACATGTTGTGAAAATTCCTACCAAACTTACTCAGAAATATTTATTCTATTAAAGTTAGTCTATAAATCTAATTACTCTACGGATATTAACCTCATAATTGAAACCAGTTTTTGATTTAATATGATAATAGCTTCCACAACAATACGGATTAGATTGTAAGGTACCAAAAAAACAAGTAGAAGCATATTAGTCTTATCTATGATTAGATAGCGATATACCCAGAATAAACCAATCATCAATAATTTGGAAATATAAAAATCATTAGGACCTTTAAGTAGCCCTTGGATTCTTTTAAGTTATTTGTATTGCATCGGTTTACAGTAACTAAATTCCTTACACGAAATGTAAAGAATTTTTACTTGGTAATCCCTACATTTACTATCATCACTATTATTTCAATGCTTGTTTTCGATATTCCGATATGCAATCACTTCTTTTTTGAATTTTATGGTAACATATCTTTATTACACATGAACATGTTCATTAGCAATTTACACACAATTGAATTAAAAAAGAAATGATAGGAATAAGAAAGCTTATATAAATGATATTAGTATAGAATAATTAAGTCGAAGAATTTTACCATGTGTTTTTCTTTAGTAGGACACTTTAGGGGTCAGTATAATATAATAGGACTATAATTTACTAGAACAATCATAAAATACGCTTGTGTCCTACTAACGTTGGTAGATTTAATAAACAATAGTACTCGATGAAGTTCAATCTCCTGGTAGAAGACGAAATAGGTGGTCGTTGAATTAGTGATACCTCACTAACTCTTCTGGAATCTAAGTACTATTTCATATTTGGCAGATTCTGAATATCTTACCAGAAAGAATTTTAGATTTAGTAGGTTTCTTCGGCAGATGGTTGATAAGGTAATCCTGTGGATTTTCAACTAATGAATACTCTCAAGTTGCTCGTAACCCTTTGATAACATTGCTTTGTGTTGGTAAGTATGTATTCACAGAATTTATTTAATTCAATGGAACCGAACATATTTACAACTAAAGTCTAACTGAATTAAAATTCCAAAACCAGTTTTTAATATTAAGAAATTACATTGAAACAAAGTTTATGAACACACATATATGAAGAATATACTTGAGAAAAACATAGAACTATTAACGAAAATAACAAGTAGATATGAAAACACGTGAACAATATTACCTTATCCAAAAGTCGTTTAACTTCTCTTTCTTGCCTATAACGTTTATTGGCAAAAGGATTTTCTTCTAAACCATCATAATTAGGTTCGGCACTCCCAGGACAAAGAATGGATGAAATCCCAGCGGAACTACCTACTCCTAAAACGTCTTCATAAGGACAAAAGCGTACACGATAAACTGGATGAACTGCATAGTGAGAAAGATAAGCATTCGAAATTACTCGTCGGTTAACATTAGGTGAAATGGTTTCAAAGATTTTTGATGCATTGGACGGTGGAATGGAATGGGGGTCACGTAAAATCTTTTAAAAGTAAAAAGCGATTTACGCAGAAATTAGACAAAAGAAATACATATATACTACCTAAGATTCACAAAGATAAATCCTTATTTTATAGATCATAATACTTCCTCACAGGCAATACTGAAATCATCGTGGGCTTATGTGAAATGGGGAATAAAATAAAACACAACCATCTACTCACGGTAAATATTACTAAGGATAACTTAATTTTATGATAACAGTAGATTTATTCCTCTTTTCAAAGCACTACTTTGGCCATATCAAATCGTAACAATAAATATTTTGTCTTTTGTCACGGCTTAATAACAGGCAATCACAAACTAGATATACGGTCGTTAGCCATTAGTTCCAGTTTTATACACTCTTTCATATAGACAAAAGGAACAATTTCAGGAAATTAAAAATAAAAACGAGCCTGAGATTTAAACAAAAGCTTAATCCACGTACCTGCATCAATACCCAAAAGAGTTCCAACTGCATGCCATAATTATCTCGTGAACTTTACTTAACGACTCCGCACATCCCGACTACGTTAGGATCTAAAGTCATAACCTCATAGACTGATATTATTTCATGGGCGGTTTGCTCCTACATGGTTCCGGTTTACGTGAGCAATGATTCTAAGACATGTATGACCAAATAATTACAACCTACACAAGTTTTATAACTTCGAAGTAACAAAAGGTAGACGTGTGTGGTGTTCAATGCCCACTACTTGCTTACTCTCTTCTGTTTGACTGGGAAATGATACCGTATAATCCAGATGCGACCCTAATTTTTGGAAGGGGAAGATCGCAACCTACAAACTCCTGTACTGTCACACAGTGCTTTGTTTAGATTATATTTCGTCAGTTTTTACCAGACAAGGAGACGTCTTCATACAAGGTTCTAGGTAAGAGAGCGATCAGGAGAAGAAATTGTTATCCCCAAGAGTATAACCATGACAAACGAATGAAAACAAGGAAAGTAGGCATTTTGCAGTATGGTATGGTATATGGAGAAACAACCACTTGATGCGATAAGTTAAGTACTAAACTAAATCATAACCAGAAATATCATACCTGTACGGTATTAGCAGCA
>NW_026137080.1:0-22483 GCF_000699445.3 Schistosoma haematobium
AAACTGAATAAGGAAATAGATAAATGACAGTCAAAATATCGACTATGTTTAACTCACAGAGCATAGATCATGAAAACGTGGACATTGGATCCAATCACGACCAGTTATATCTTCAGCTATTTCCATAATACCACCGTCTCTTGGACATTCACGCCACTCACCACGGAAGTAAACTAGATGTTTGAATTCAAGACTACACCTCACCTTGAAATTGGAAATAAATCAATATTTTCTGATAAGTTAGTTATGCAAACTAATGTCAGCTGGTGAACTAAATACTAATGAGAATAAATAATTTCTTTGATTGAAAAATTCTTGTTATATTAGAACACAATTGTATGAAGGAAGATTTTTTTTCCAAGATTTTCTCATCAGGTTCTACAATTATCTCGTATTTAAATTAGTAATCACTGTCCTGGTCTTCATTGTAAGATGAAAACAAAAGTTCAATCTCCTTCTTACGTGAGCTGACAGTAAACGTTTTAGGATAAAGTGTTCACTATCAACTTCTGGTACGTAGGTCAATACATGAAGAGACAAATCCATTCAATAAAGTGAAACAAATCCCTAACTCAGTGGATACCAAGAAGAATTAGAAGTTTAAATCTAGTTAACAACTCTTAGTCGGCCACTACTTGATCTTATGGATACTGAAATATTACACGTTAATTAGTTTAGAATTCTGTATACTAATTGGTAGCCAGTTTTCAGTGTTCCATGAATCAAATCGTAATGAATATTTTCCTGATAGTTCCGTTTTTATTATATCATTGTATGTAGATCAATAACATTAGGTATCGTGATAATTTACCGTATATTTCTTTTAGATAAATGTTACTGTCTAATTATAGTGTTCCATAGTATACTTCGCTACTTCACAGTAATAAGTAGTGTGATGATAACTGAGTGTATTCGTTGTAAGTAGTACGAATAAAGGAAACTTACATTGGTACTTCTGATTATTAGTATCTCCACAGTGAGAATTCTGTGGTTTATTATCAATACTGTTTATAATCTGAAGAAAATATTTACAGAACAATGAATTATGATAACATATCATGTGTCAAAGTACATTCTACTGATCATCCTACAAGAATTTTACAAATAAATCAGGTGATTCAATTTCATGCAATATATATCATTATTATCCAAACTATTGACACATAACTCTGAGTTCATAAAATATCAATTAGAACACCGTGGTCCTAATCAGAAAACCATGTTATTCGGGCTGTGAAGAATGTAATCTGTTTGAAGTGAGTCCCATACAACTCAAAAATGCATTGGTTTATTCTGCATAAGTGTCATGATGTCCAAGTCATAATACGCAAGCTTTTTTCAATCTCAGTTTAGATTAAATCCTAATTCTACAAATTACTTTTGCAACACAAATTAACGACAAACTTACCTGAATTATTCGACGGTCTATGAATGACAGTCACAAAACAATCTCCTCCTGATTTACCAATTATAAGGCATCTCAACAGGTGTATAATAGGTTTATTGTAATCACTGTATATAACCTTCATGATTAAACAATAGTAGTGAGCAATTTAAATCTGTATACTCAAACATTAGAAATGTGTTCGACTATTTATCCCTACTTTGTGTTGAGAAAGTAATTTTTCAGTAGTTGCCAATAACTATCTGCCCAACTACTAGCGTTGATATCAGATAATCGTGAAGTGGTTGATTTTTTTGTGGTTAGTTGAGAAGTCGAAACACACACTGTTTAAACTATGGACAATCAGTTAAAAGTGATCTTCTGAATGGTGACGGTAATTAGAAAACAGCTTGGCATCGCAACTACCATCCATATTGTTGGAAAAGATTCACAAATCACTTGATTACAGAGTCAATTAGGCATCGGGAGACATTCTCCCTGAAATGGCCGAATGGAATAAATCAACACAAATTCAACTATTCATATGAGTCGTCCTATTTCGTGAAGGATATTTATTCATGGTGTTTTGTATGGTATACCAATGAAACCTCAGCGTACACATTTAATTGTAATACCAATGACACGTAGCTATTCAAAAATTAGAATTTAGTTTCAGATGTTAGTTTTCACTTGAAATCATCATTATCATAAAACAGTTTACGTACAGCATAGATCAACACTTTCTGAAGATAAAATTCGAAATATTTGGATCAGTAAATCAGAAAACTTTGAATATGTGATGCAATGCGGTAGTTAGAAATTAAACAAAATGACTGATATGTAAAAATATTCGTGTACAATCCTGGTCTTGAATGATTTTATACATAGTATCATCTAAAAGTCAAATAGTCTACAATGTCAAAGTTCGTATGTGAGTTTTCGTCGTCTCTGATCACTAAATTTACTTAGAAACAGCAATGAATTCATATATAACTGAGTATTGTATTCTGAAGTGAACTGCGTCCAAGTTGATTACCACAGCCGTAACAATACGTATTTTTCGCAATTATTAACTTAGAATTTGAGAAACGATTACTCAGACTGATTTATTCACTTTAGGGTTTAATTTTCTCAAAACAAACTTTGATCGATTCTGTAGGTATCATTACCAAGCTTTGACTTGATAATTTCGAATAAATTGAGTATTATGTTGATTGTTATAAATATTTTATTTATTTGATCGATTCTGTTTAACATTGATTAGTGAATATTGCGTTTCGTTTGTTAATCGTTTGAATGCAAAGTAAAACGTATGTATCACTGCATTGTAACTGGTTTATTTTGAATCCAAATCTTGGTATGTTGATTAAAATGTATAACTATATAAAACTGTACTTACAGACAAATATGGACAGTGATCAGCATAAGTGTCAGATCCTCCAAACCTACTTAGTTCCGAAGGCACTATATTGGGCAGGCTATCGAAGTGTATATGCTCTGGGTTTAGAGGTAAACTGAGATTCTTTAAATTGCATATTCCGTATGCATTCACATGGGGAATGCAGTGAACAAAATTTGCATCATTTAGTTCATCACACCAAGGTGATAACGTCCGTTGACTGTAAACAAAAACAATTCATTAATCGGTTCAACAGACTGGTGAACCACGTTATGATTGACCGTATACATTGTATCAATATATTTTAATAATTAATGATGAACTAATCTGGCAAGTTGAATAAAAGCAGACCAAAATTCATTTTAGCGAGAACATGCAACCAGTGGAGTTCAACTGTGTCAGTATGAGTCAGTCACTCATCGAAGACAATTGAAGATAACCGCTCAATGTCGTGGGATTGTTTGAAGTTTGGTATGAACACTGCCGGATGCCTGTCCAAAGGTTTGAAGTTTAAGCGTTTGTGAGTATACGAATGCCTGTGTTTGAGTCCCGTATGAATGATCCTGGAGTGCCACTGGTGAGGCGTTTCATAGAAGGACGAAATGGTTGCACAGTATCTTCAGGATTTTAAAAGGTGGTTGAACATTGATCGGTTCATTATCTCAATTAAATTCAACAATCCTCACCACCGTACACTTTCATTCAAATATTTGGTAGACACATGAATTAATGACAGTAGATATTTCGGTGAAAATATGTTCACCGTGAATTGTGTTGTCTGTGAAATAAGAAAGTTCGGCACTATTGACCGGTCAATTTACAAGTGAGTATCAACGGAAATCTATATTCGTTAAAGTGTCTAGAACGTAATTAAACCGTAATTCAGAGCAAAGATTTCTGACGGATTTTAGTTTTTTTCTGTTTAGTTATCCTTATGTGCACCAGTCATCAAGTTTCATGACACCACAGCCGTTTACTATTTACATTTGTTTAAAACATCTAAAAATTTTATGAACTAAGTGATAACTCGCAATTCCGAATTCCACGACAAAGAAGCGACTACTTCTCATTGTCATTTACTTCGCCCACTAACTAGAGTTTGACATCCACACTTATATAGAATGGCAATTGACACCGACTTAAAAAGATCGTTTTGTGTTGTAAATTATTTCATTTAATACAAGTTATATTCAGTGTTTGCGAGTTAGTGATATAACGACAGAAATAAAAGTATATTCTTGTTTCTACTATGTACGTTGTGATACGATACCACAACTGTTTGCTCAGATTTTACAGCAATTAGACCATATACGCGATTGATACTATCTACACAGAATGACCATATTATACCAGATACCAGATATTCATGGCTAATAAAACAAATCAGAGAGTACATTTAACAAGACTTTTTAATCAATGGAATTACGGGTAGTTATACTGGGTCAGTCCGCAATAGAAATCAATAGTAGGAAGGAAATTACAAGTTAAGTAGTCAATATAAGTGTCTTTCAGTTCATGCTCAGTGGCCAGTCATATTTACTTTCACGAGCCACATATCAGTAAAGGATATTGTTAAGTTTTAGGAATTTTACTGCTCTAACAACAGCTCATGTAAAAATAACTAGGTTACTTACATTTTTTTTAATCATAGATTAATTACACTGATGCATCAACGACCTTGATCTTCCAAATGCTATGTGGTTTTGATAGTTTACTATTTACGAAATAGATCAAATCTGTGTTTACAACCGTATTTTGAATGAAAGGCAGTTATAAAACTTCTATCTAATTAGTATCAGCAAAGTGAAATACAAACAATAAAATTATATGCTTGTGATTGAGATTGACCATTGGTCATTATGTGTGTAATATACCGCGACAGATGATTGATGACAACGATAGTAATTTAAGTATCTGTTTAACAAACCTAGTCAGTCAAAATTCACCTCACACCAGAAAAAGGAAAATGTGGTATATCAATATTTGTCTATATTCTTGCCTTTTAATGAATTCACCACAACTTTTGAAAATAAATTCACATCCTTGACCACGACCCCAATCCCAAGGTTTAGCCTTAGAAGAATTTACATTATACCATCTGAAAGATGAAGAGAAATGGATATCATCATCATCATCATCACCATCATCATCATCATATTTTGTATTAAAAATCTACTCACCGTTGAAAGAATTAACTGACAGGAATTGACGATTAACTCCTAACATTCGATAATCTTAATTGGTTCAATTTATAAGCTTAAATAATGCAGTGAACGGATCAAACTGGTATAACAATCAAACTAAATCATGTTGATCAGCTAATCGGACATAATTATTTAAAAGTAACTCATAATTGTTATTCATTATTGTAATCTTTTGTTCAGTCTACTAGGATTATATGAATACTTGAGCGATGTGTAAAATCGAAGTAGCGAATTTAATTGAAATGTCATCACGAAGTTAAGCAGCACATTAGTGTTATGCCTAATTTCAGTTTCAATTATTCTGATAATTTCATTTTCAGAAATCGTGCAATGGAATAGTTTATAGGACTGGAAGGCTCTTTGAAAATATAGATGATTATGAATGAATGCGCTCAGTCGATCGGTCATCGGCCAAGTGAGAGGTTAGATCTTCTGACAGGTGCAACCTATGGGTTAACGTTCGACTTTCGAAGAAGACCGATACACACTATTGGTCGGAAACCTGTTTTAATGTCTCGGGAGCAATAGACATATATTTATGGGAAGTTGTCCATACACTTACGATTAGAGTTTAATTAATAAATCTTCCTGATATTTATCAACGTTCTCACACAAGCAGCAGAATGAGATCACGAATAGGAAGACTGTATGGCAGTAACAGTTCACATTTTACAAAAATTTGAAACTAATACATTTTAATTATCACCGTCTTAAGCTTATAGTTACATAGTGAGAAAATATAACGAAATTTTCACCATCGATACACATATTCACACACTCAACAACACACTGTTTTGAACTTTACCCAGTATCTTTGAAGTAGCTGAGAGTTAAACCTGAAACAGACGCCATGATGTCGCAAGTAGCAGACATAGCTTCACCCTAAAAATTAAAACACAGAATTGACGTTGGAGTAATCATTCGAGAGAATATTTATGACTTGATATTTGCTAAATTTAATGTAAACTTACAATAGACAGACGTCGTTCGAAGTGTGAATGTTTAGATCCAACGCCACCATCGGATTCTAGATCAACTGCATCAAGCTCATTGCATCGAAAATGATTTCTTGCAAAGTTCTGTTTGAAAGAAGAGAAGATAAAAATAAATTTATCTAGATTCTTGTCTGAATGTCAAATATACATCAAGAGGCTACATTGATCAGGTTGGTTGAAGTCAACAAAACTACTGCAATTCGACAGTCTTTATTTAAAGAAACATGTAATTTTATGTTGAAATGGAAGGGCTTTTAAGATATATTTGTAGTAATGACTGTTACGTTCAACTGCTTACCAATGTTGCATGAGAGTCATACTGAAGTGTGAATTGAACGAGGTGGTAGAGACACATAAGTAATCCTTCAGTCCATATATGTGTGTGTCAATGTAAATACAGTACAAAGGTCAGTACGGATAGTTTTTGGACAGCTTTAAATAGACGAACGAAGGATGACTGGTGATAATTTACTAAGAATGAATAAAATGTTTTAAAAGTATGGACTGGTGGTCGTTGATCTTCTATACTTCCTCCTCGTTCAGTGCGAGTTAGTATTGGGAGAACCACCAAGCATAGAGTATCAGTTTCCATCGTCCTTTCCGCGTCTACGCGTATTAGTTGGCTGTAAGACACAACAGTTTGTCTAAGTACAATGAAGTGTCTTGATCGACATAATGATCGAACTCTGTATAAAGTGAGCTGACTTGGCACTGAACTCTATGATTTGTAGATTGACCGTGAATTCCATTGTTTTTCTACACACTATTGCTAATATATGTGTTAAAGTATAATGATAATATTTGCACAAGTAAATTGATTTTTCATGATTTCCAGTTAGGACACCTGATTTCCCATAGGAAATTTACGATAGATGTGAATTGTTTATGATATTGAACCAAACATTCATTGATAACATTTATCTAATTAAGGCGAGAGAGAACAAATTAATCAATTTAACAAACATTTTCTCTCTTCATATGCCAATAAAACAAGCTCTAGGAGTAAACCACAATAAAACATCACAGAATCAGTGAAATATGTGTAAAGTCAATGATATACTTACGACTACACTTGGTAATGTTAATGCGACTCTCTTGTACGTGTTCTCACCGGAGACTGTATGCCATGTCCTGGACACGTATTTTATAGTATTTCTGAAAACAAGGTTCCAATAAGTAAATTGATGCTGCAACGTTTGAAATGTACTTTGAAAAGTCAGTCATTTGATCTGATATGTGAATAGTATTAAGATAATAAAAGGTTATATTGCTTGTATAGACTTTGTCTGTCTGTCTTAACCTGAATATCTGAACTGAAATTCTCACATATAAATGGGTATTTGGCTTTTAATACTGCACATGCCAAATGAGACCAGTCCCTGAACAATTTGGGAATTGAATGGGAAATTTACATTCCATGATTTATTGATTGTCATTCATAATGGTGTCGATTCATTGCCAATGAGCAACTGATGATCCAGTTGCTGATTGAATTAGTTACTTCATGCCAGTAATTTGCAATGGAATACTTATCTACCCTATAAACGAACTGTTCGGATGGAAAAGTTGAGCATGATTTGAGGAAACTGAAATATTTTCAATAATTACGTAGAAAGTGTTCTATGAGTTTGATTCGAGAAAGAGTTTGGAACTCCGTCGTTTTATGTATTTTAAATAAGACAGTGTTGTGTTAACACAAGATGTTAAGACAGAGAGTCGAGTAGTGTTTTAAATGTTCCTTACCGATCAGCTTTTAATCCTTCGTTGGCATTTGTTGACAATTCCGGTTCACCAGTATGTTGGTTACGCTTTGTTCTAGGACTACCATCATCATGACGTAGGTAAGGAAACAACCGATAATCGAAGCCCTGTTCAATAAAAATAATGTTTTATTATTGATTGAAATCATTTGAACGAGTCTCACAGTGGCATTAAGAGGCATATGTCAAGTAACTTTATTTATTATTGCTATTTTCTGCTATTTTCTTAACATCCTCATCGAAAGTGGAGTAAAACAATTCACTTGATCTCTTCGATAAATTTAAAGGCATTCAATCGTTTGTTAAAATCAATTCACGAAAGTTTAACGACTGTTAGCATCCCTATGCTTTTCTTAACAAAACGTTCTGTTGCACACAATGGAACGTAACAAAAGTATGTAACTACAGCTGTGAAATTGTCCTTCAGTTTGCAGGTCCTTGCAAATCACGCGGGTTACTACACCTGAGAAATTATCCGAAACTGTGAGTAAGGTGATAATGATAATTTATTAATACTGTTTCATTGTGCACATTGTGTAGTGACTTCAATGGTCATGGTTACAAGAATACAATACAAGAATAAGTAAACTGTGTAATTAATAGTTGTTTCACTCACGAATGTATGTCCTAATTCATGAATAATAACTCGTTTCAATTCGCCTGGGTTGTAATCAATATATTTCATAGCTGATAAAATTGTAATTGAACCGGCGATTGGTCTTGTTTACAAACAAAAATAATACAATCGCAATTATTAGGCACGGAATAATGTAAATAATAAGTGGCATAAATCGTAATAACTGACAAGCTTTCGAATCATTGAAAAGTTGACAGCATTTAAGGTAACTGCGGTAACAACGGAAGCTATTGTATCACAGAGCATTGGTAGTTTATAATGAAAAGTCAGAAGGAAGATGCAGCGACTTATAAATTTCAAATAAATTTTGACTGAAACAGTGTTTTGAAAACAAGTAGATTTTTGTCGTGTGATTGAAAGATTCCTAAATTGTTTTCTATATAACTAATGCAACTGTACATAGTGAATCAGAAACATGCAACTGTTCTTTTCAATCCTAGTTTTTATGTCTGATCATGATAACATCCCACCACCGGATCAGGTAATTGCATCATAACGCTGTACGACGTTTTCAGTGAACCGTTCAAAAATCCTAACTCAGGACATCACTGGCATCACGAATGGTTCTGATGGTTTCGCTCAAATGCTAACCACGTGTATAGAAGTGTTTCCTGTTTCACAAAATCGAGCCACACAATTTAAAGTTTCATCAACGCTGACGACGGCCGTATAAAATCAATGAGTGAATAATCGTAGCCAGTTCAGAAAATCTGTTAGTTAAAATTGTCAAGTGAAGAGCTAATAGAGAATGCAATTTTCGTTCTAGTGTACTGCATATGACGCTGAGTTTGAAGAAGTAACATTTTTGATCTCAATGTTTAACACGATATCTGTGAGACCACGAACTGGTTTAATTTGTTGACTCGCATGTTATCTGAATTATATTGGTTTTTGAGAGGTAGTGAAGTAACCATCGCACTTGTTTGTTTCGCTTGGCAGCGAATTGTCCGTATTGTCGGTAGACAATTAAGACGTTGTGATACTTGAATGATATGAAACAGGAAATTCAAGAACATCTGTGGTACTAAAATTTGGATAAGTTAGTCTCAGTATAAGATTTTAACCGAACGCAAACAATAATTTTGACACACCAACCGATCTGTTACTTACCTATTCGTGTCTAAATCCAGCTGACAAGTGTCAGCTGAAGCTAACGTTGTTTGAGATCCATTATAACCCGAACGAATAAACAGAATAAAGTCACTTTTGTCTGACTTTTTGACTTGGACTTTTTCACAACATCTTTTTCAGATGAACGACATTTCTATAGAGTCGGAACATTAGAAAGGTTTGCATAAAGTTGTCAGAGGACAAAACGTAAAAATTGTGCTCGAAATGTTTTAAGCTACTTTTGTTGTCACAGCTGATCCAATGATTATTATTATGTACACCTAAAGTTGTTCAAAGCTGGAAATCAGTGTTTTGTTTTTCAAGGGTGACCTTCATAGTACATGAAAAATCCAAATAACCGAGTTAACAACACGACCGCTGAAGCTTCACTTCCTCAGCCAGTGTGGATTGATAGAATCTAAATTAGATAACAAATCTCTGTACCTCAACTATGTTCGATAATGAGCACAAATCACCTTTGTGTTAAGAATGACAGTCCATCATGCGACACTGTATGGGTGTCTCCCAGAGTTCCCTTAGCTTTTAAAACAATTATTAACTGTTTCGCATTATTACGGAGAAAAAAATATGCAGAGTGATGTTGAAAATGATACAGTATATGACATGATCACTGCCCGGTAATAATGAAATTTAATGGAAAAGTTAACCACACCGAAACAGACTAGCGATAACATTGATAACTAACGAGTTTGACAGTTCGGTTATTTATCTGTATGATGCAGTGAGATTTCCTAGCGTACGTGTTTAGCAGCAAGAATTTTATCACATAAAATTCACGACACTCGGAAATGTATCTTACTGGATGCTAATGGGCACCAACTGAAATAACTTTCATGTTAATTCATATGCAACGTTTAGTGATCCTGTTGTGGTATATGCTAACTATGCCAACAGATAAAAGTAACATGTAGCAACAATCGGAAGTGGAATACCTGCCAGCACAAGATGGAATTGAAGAGAACAGGAAGGCAAACAAGTAACAATGTAACAGCGACAGAATTTAAAGAATCACAAAGTACGTAAAAGAAAACTGAAAGAAGATGTGCAAATAATGTATTTAATGCACGATTCGCCTATTTCACTAGTATAACTGTGTAAGCAATAAGTAGACTTACTGCATCTGGGTTTACGCTAACTACACCGTAATGTTTTGGAAATAATGTTGATCTAGACAAGATTTACTTTCCCCTGACACTTTAGAGTGTTGTGAACTCATAAAATACTCCAGAGGTAACGAATCAAGAACTTATAAACTATCTGAAATTCCTATTTCGTGTGAAGTCATAACTGATGTTCTTCATAGGATTGTTGAGGATGGAATTGATTATTGCCTACACTAAATGGGATGTTTTCTGATGATGGATGAGATGTAATCTCCACGCTTAAGGTACGACAAATATTCAATTATTTCAACTGGGCAACTGACCTGGAGATACTTCTCGGGGATTTCAAAACCGTTACATATCGACACGTTGTTACAACCACCTTCGCAGTAATGATATTGTGGCCGCATTTGTGATCGAACTCGTTCATTGCAATTGCTAATGTATTCGAAAGAAGATTAAACAACACGAAAAGAAATGTTTATTTATCACTCTGAGTGCACATCATTGTGTAATGACACATTCAAGAAGTCGACCACCGTCGACCACAATGTTTTGTGTCAGTGTTTACCTCTGAGGTGTATCCAAAACACAATAAATTTCTAACTTCTCGTTGCTCAAACAATAATGGACACGATCAGCTACCATCTGCATTGACAACCACCTGTTGCTTATATCGAGGCTGTACTCTACTCAAACTTAATTCATTTCTGTCAGAGATGTTCTCGAAACACTACCTCCTTAGTTCGGGTTTTCACTGGTTGACTCTCTTCCTAGAAACCACTCGACCTCTGGATATACGATGTGAAGAGATGTCTGCTTAATGAAAGCCCTGACACTATGCAGAGAGTTCAGAACACAGTGGTTGGGAATGAAACAATTATAGGGATGGAATCCTCTCCCAACAATGCAATTTATCGCGTCAGCACTGGCTTTCCTCCACACTCTGACCGATAGCACCCAGTAAACTATTTGACCGAGCTGATGACTGGTAATGTTCTTGGACGCATTATCACACTAGATGGATTGTTGATGGACATAATATCAGTGTGTTTGTCTGCTTACTATGATGACAGTAATCTGTTGAACAATGCGCTCTGTATTGCTGTATTGCTGTTATCAGTTCACTCTAAAGTCAAAAGTATTTGTAACATCAATGTCTTAGTTTCAGTGAAATGTATAAATATGTTGTCCTAGTTTCTTTTTGTAATAGGTGTGATAATAACCAGATTTTAGTGGTTATTCACAAACTGTACGTTCGCCAGTCATCCAGTAAATGTCTTAGCATCTTTCAAAAGGTTTCACAAAACGTGGGAAGTGTTCAACTTTACTTCGCAGATGTACGGTGCATTGAAACGATTGAGACCCGCGTACTGGTAGAGGAGTAGGGTGCGTTTTTGTTATAATTTTGCCACCATCACTATACTGCCAAATGTTGTTGATTTAGTCAAATTAACTGCGAGATATGTTTGACAAATCCTAAATAGCTTGTGTCATAGATGCAGATGAGTTTTATGAATTTCAATGATGTCGGCGTTAGTATAATACAAAGAGAATGCTACAAAGAGAATCCTAACAATATCACAACATGGAAATTACCCAGTTTGCATGACTGTTAATAAACTAACCGTTCTATTAATATTTGTTGGGTAGAGATTCGCTTCGGTTGTATTGCCTTTGTCCAGAATATCAAAGCATCTTTGACCTGCCTCTGCAATTCACAAAAGTGTTCCAATCAAACAGAAGATGAAAACAGGTTTAGTTTTGAAGACTATCGAATATTCAGTGACTGTTAATCTTGGTGAGATTCTCAGTACTCCATAATAATGATTATCACAGATCAATGAGTCATACATCTTATTGGTTCTCAACTGTTTCATAATTTTTTAGGAAGGACAAAGTGGAGTGACGAAATCGGTGATTGGTATTCCGATCAGTGTGGTCATTTGTCAACTTTTTGGAGTTTACTGCGGGCTGGTCGTAATCGAGGCAATAATTCGATTGGGAACTCTGGTTCTACTAATGAGCCTAATACAAGACCTCGTCCTGATACAATTACATGCGATCCAGCTCACGATCTACCAAATTATGAGGCAAGTAGTAATTAGTGTTATCATTCGTGTTATGACTTTCACTCATGTTCAGCGTTATAATACGTACACACGCTGTGTCGAATCGGCCAGCAAGCCTCCTTTGCTAGAACCCTAGAACCCTAGAACCTTGGAACACAGATACAGGATCCTAGTGTGGTCATTCACTTAAGCTCACGTCGTCAGAACGGAAAGCCAGCACCAGAAGTGATATCTATTAGTGATTTAAACCAAAGGACTACGAAATCTTAATGGATTTCTATTAAATTTTTTACACTGATGAATTCTCGTAAACGCATCCCATCAGGATCTGAAGTTCAAAAGACTATAGCTAATCTGAAATGAGGAAGAAAAGCTGGTCCAAATGGATTGGTTCCAGATGTCTTTAATTATGGTGGTCCAATTTTAGCGATTAGGTGTTAGTTAACCTAATCGCTAACTGAAATCCGGGTATTAAACGTAATCCCATCTGACAGGTCGCAATCACTTATCGTCCCAATATATAAGAAGTAGTCAAAATCATCCATTGATAACCATGGAGGGATTAGTTTGACAAATATAGCATCTAAAGTATTAGTCTCAATAATTATCGGATGCCTAACAAGGATTCGTGAACTGCAAACACGAGAAAACCAGTCTGGCTTCAGACCTGGTCGTGGCTGCATCGACCACATATTCATCATTGGTCACGTTCTAGAACACAGGCATGTTTACTGCGACTGATAATGACCTTTCTTCTTGGCTTGAATGCAGCATTTGACTCTATAGACCGAGAGGTTCCGTGGCATTGTCTCTCATTGAAAAGCGTATCTCAGACGTACATAAACGTTGTGAAAGACATTTACTCGAACACCACTAATCGAGTGAGAGCTTATGACGAACTACCATCTGATTTTGCAACCTCTGGTGGCGTCGAACAAAGTTGTCCACCATTTCCATGTTTTTCAACTTGATTATAGACCTACCGCTGAGAATAGTGTTCTCGTCGACTGAATTTTAAGGAGTAGATCTCCCACCAGGAGGTGCACTGATCGACTTAGAATACGCAGATGATATAGTCCTGTTTGACGAAGACGCTGATAAAATGCAGAGTGTTTGGGGCACTGAGCGATAATGCCAGGACGTTTGCAATGCGTTTCTTCCTATTTTGAAATTCACGTTGTTGCTTCAGGATTGGGCTGTGTGAACACATGAACTAAGAATAGGGAATGAAGTAGTCGAATGCGTCGACGACTTAAATTATCTTGGAAGTCTGATCTGCCTAAATGTGTTGGTGTCTGACGAAATCTCTTCATGGACTCAAAAGCTCGTTTGGCTTTTGCCAATTCGTCAGCCATCGTGAGGGCGAGATATCGGTCTATCAATTCAGGGGCGATTATACTGTGCGACAGTTCGTTCTGTTTTAGTTTGCGGCTGCGAAACGTGGCCAATTAGAGTAGATGATACTCGTAAGTTACTAGTATTTGACCACAGATGCATTAAAAATATTGCTGAGATGACTGGGTAAGTAATAGTGAGGTTAGGCACAGGGTATTAGGGAATGATGGTAAGTTAGTTGATGAGGCTGTGAGTCTCCATCGACTGAGATGGTTGGGCCCCGTGTTACGTATGCCTGAACACCTATTACCACGACGAGCAATGCTGACTAGTGTTGTGGATGGTTGGAGGAAGGTTAGGGGCGGCCAAACCAAAACATGGGATCGGTCCTTGAAGTTACTATCGTGTTGTCTGAGCCATAATGGTAGATGCAGACTACTTGGTTGGGGTCCGCATGACTATCATAACCAATGGTTGAAGACTCTATGTGACATGGCTCAAGATCGATCACAATGGGGTTGGTGTATACACTCTCTGTCTTTCCTTAAACACTGAGATTAACATTGCCTTATACCTTTCTTTCCACGAACTAATTCTTTCTTCTTGTACTATGTCAATATGCACAATGTTTTTTATATAATAATACCATTGAAGTAACTGCTTCTATGAATTCGGCGTTCACCTTCTTGTGCTTATGAGGTGTGACAACGTGGAATGATACGTATGTGCGTCTGGTCCTACATTGTAGCTGACTGACTGACTGACTGAATTATATTTGCATAGTAGTAATCTACTGTTTGGTTTTGTTTTAAGAAGACAATATTGTCCGAAAAATAACACTACGTTTGCTTAGGCAGTTTTCCCGTATTTCTGGCCTGACATTTTTATCAGTTCTGAGATCAGTGTTTAGATAAAATAATTTGTCCATTAAATGTCTCATAAACTTCAACTTCTTCAATTATACCTTCCATCTGTGAGAACACGAATTTTATAGTTAGTTGGTATGTATTTCATGACCGTTAAACAATACATAAATCGTATTTAAGAGCATATGTCAGAATCCTTGAAGTCAGTTGTAATAACTAACGTTTTAAACAGCCTAATGTTCTTGAATGCATGTACAAGTTTTGAAAAGTGTAACAATAAAAAGTGAAACAATGCGTTAAATATTAGACCGAAATGTATCCACAAACGTAATCGCACATTTTATGTTCGGTGCATTACGTAGATAAAATTTATATAGAATGAGTAACATGGGGCTATAAATGATGAATTAACCTTGGAACTAAAGCATGTGATGCACAATTACAAACGACTGGGCTATCGTATAAATACAAAACGTGTATGTATCTGCAAATAACATTCTTATGGTTGACTAACCTTGAATAAATCATACTGTAAATGGTTTTTTAAATCTTCACTCAGAACCACTCGGACACGGAATTTTTCACCAACGATGAATTCACTTCTTCGACGTATATTAGGTTTAAGATTTTCACTGTCACTCTTTAAATAATTGTAATAACAATTATTGAATCGAATACAAAATTACGGCATAGTTTTGTGCCACTAAACATTCCACAAGTCTCTCCTTCAAGAGAAACAAATACAAAATAATAAGCAGTAACGACATTTTCTTAAAAATAAGCAGAACGGAAGCAAATTCCATTGAGGTTTTGGTATTAATATGTTCACAGAGCAACTTATATAGATTTTACGGGTGACATGGATGATAAAACAAACAGATTTAATTAATTTGTAACCTCTTTTAGTAAGTATTCAATGATAAACAACGATGTTGTCTTTTTGCAAATTCAATTTTTCTTTGAGAAAAACAAAACTACATCTCAATTACTCTCAGATTCACTACATTTTATGATCACAATCAATATTATGTAGGTTGAATAAATTTTGAATACTTAAATTATTATCTCAAAGCAGTCTTGTTGTTAAAACAAAAAGACGTGATCAATTAAACAATTACTAAACTTTGATTGACTATCATTTATTCTAGTGAAAGTTGGAGGTTTTATTTGATCACTGAAATCCAACAGAAATATCGCTTGATTCGGTTTCTTCTCAGAATTGATGAAGCCATTATGTACGACTCTAGACTAATCTCACTGATAGATTTGTTTATCACATTTGACAAACTCTATTTGTACGACACTATGATAACGTAGTAGAAATTAATATTTTTAAAAGAAAAAAAGTGTTGTACCAAGGAGATGCGCGTAATTTATGTTCTACCATTACTAACACAATCCATTTTCGCATTGTTTTTGAATCCTCATATGGAGGCTTAGGACTGCAACTGGTCAGTCCCATTCAACATATGTGCATTTCGTGCAGGTTGCCTCGATATTGCCTTAAGTTACAGGTATAATAAGCACAGATAGATGGTGATTAGCAGTGAGATACAGGACTCGCGTTTCGTCCAATTAGAGACTCGCGAGATGGATGTACCTGAACCTCAGAATTGATGTTCACTCCTGAATTGGAACACGGTTCCGTTCGCTTCAAACGCCAGTGAGTTATCCACTGAGCTACTGAGTCCAGATAGCCACTAGCCTGTGCAGTGGGATGAAGTTTTAATTCGTTTTAGTATTGGTTGTTTGAAGTTCCCAATGTATTTATGACTACAGTTATTCGATAGCTAAGTGGATAAGGCGATGGCGTTTGAGGCGAACGGAACTGGGTTTATGTCCATTAGTGTGAACGTCAAATCTGACATGCGGGTACATCCATTTGACAAGTTTCAAGTAGAATGTAACGTGCACCCTTGATTCCACTAATAGCCACTGTTCACCTTTGCCTACTATACTAATATAACGCTTTAGACATTCGTCTATAATTGCGAAATTTATAGTCATACATAAATGATCACAAAACATGTATTACTATTTTAAAATAAAATAAATCTAAGGATAAGCAAGTTGGCTAAACATTAAACAAAATATTTTGTGATTATTGTAAGCAAGTTGCTGTTAAAACTGTTAGAGGATCAAGCGTACAAAAGCTGTAATTCCAACGAATGGACGCACAAGTTAATAAAGAAGAGGAGTTCGGTAGCAAACGTCCGAACGTAAAAAGTCGATACAAGTTACTCCGTAAAAACGTCTTAACAATCCAAGATAGTCTTTTTTAATGGCTTTAGAAAAGAACATGTATTAAACAACTGATATATATATATAGTGTCAGTTGCTATTTCAAGCCCACATTAGCTTATTCTAGCTCCCGGACAAGTCACTTTATTCATTCTTCTTGAGTCACATTTTGATCTCGCTAATTATTCGCTTCAAAATCTTGACTGTTTTTATATGAGCGTGTGTGTGTGCACTTCTTATCCAATTCATCACATGTCTGTAACTTATTTTTATCTGAGTATAAATATCAATGAATAACCTTCTGCACTCCATACTTTTGACGAACACTCAGCAAAGCCAGGTAAATCGATAAAAAATGCAGGTTTTGACAATACGATCGAATCAGAGAGATCACGGCATCACTGATGTGGTAAGCTTGACTTCGAGCTTAACACACACTGCAAATCTGCGCAGATGGTGAACATCTCGAAATCTACGCGTCCGATAAACCAACTAAGTGGCTGACTAAATCGACGAGCAACTCAAATGACTCAATCTCTAGTCCGACTCATTCATCGAATACGGTACGGTAGGTATATGAGCACATTCAAACCGCATTATCTTATCGGTACTTTGTCCTCGTGTTAAATCTCATTGGTATGTTCGGCGGATCATCCCATTATGATTGCGGCAATTATCGTTGTTGTGATTATATTATTGTTGTATCACCTAAAATGGGACTATTACTTTTGTCCGTGCTGACACTAAATTATGATATTTACGCAGTCGTATTACTCAGTAAACAAATTACAATTTTATGGACATTCTATTCACGTTATGATATTCAAAACTCACTGGACTATATTTATTGTTCAATGAAGTAAAATGTTCTTGCTTTAAGTGAGTTCGTGTCATGTTGAGCCTGATAATACACTCATTTACATAGTTGTGGTCACTTTTATATTTTCCTACCACAAATTTTTCAGTTTTAAATCACTTTCTACTACGTCTGTGAATGCCTCTAATTCTAGTGAGCTTTTTTCTAAAATTGATTATCTTTATTTTGTTCTGGATCATTTATCGCATCAATAGCCTAATAATCATCGTTCACCTCTGTGCATAAATGGCTATCACATGTCATATATATATAACAAATTTACTAGCTGCTCGTAAATCGAACAACCTGCAACCAGCTTAGTAAATCGGCGGTTTAACGACACGCACATGCACGCGAACTGTCAGAACAAGTGGTCAAGCGAACTTTCCGCACGCTGATAACGGCATGGTTGCAACTATACCAGTGCTAGCAAGGACTAGCAACACTATCACAGACATAAGTTTAGAGTCATAGATCCAGTAGTAGGAACTTATGTTCTCGAGACGCAACTAACGTTTATTCACCTCATTAATACTCAGTAATGGTCATTTCCCACTTTTTCAACGACAATCTGAGCCAAAGTTCAGCCATATTTTGCTTAATTGACGATCCATACTTTAAGGCCTATATGCATATCAGATATTCGACGGTTAGAAACAATTACGTTCATCTCATCTTTTCGTTCACATGTATAACTCCCCGCTGCATCACCCATTACCCATAAAAACTACTCGATTAATGACGTGACTATGAACAATTTATTACTGTTTTCACTGTATTTCGAATAACTCATACACACATGTAATTCTATCGTCAATAAATACATGTTAATTTTTCTACGTTTATTAACTTGTTCATAATCACATGCTAACGTTTTGATTTTTGTCCGTGCCTTTACGATGTTCATGTATTCTTTTACATAAGTATGACACTTTCGTACAATACACTTACTCCCCACATGGCACTGTATTTTATCGGACATACTACAACTTTTTTCACTACTTGCTGATAACGTTAACTGCATACCACGTTTGGCTTTTTTCTCGAAAACAGACATTTTCTACAAGGGGGCTATATAGTGTCGGTTACTATGATAACCATACATGACTTATTCTAGCTTATGAACAGGCCAATTCATTCATTCTTCTTGAGTCATGTTTTGACCTTGTTAAATATTCACTTATCAATCCTGACTGTTTTTATATGAACGTATGTGTGTGCACTTCTTATCCTACTCATCACATATCTGTAGCTAATTTTTGTGTGACTTTAAACACTAATCAACGCTTGATTAAATCGAGTTGCCTCACATGCCTTCGCCACCGCGCATCATTTCGTTTCGCTTCATTCCTCTGATCGTCTACCTGGATCATTGAGTGTACAAAATATACGTATAGGAAATTCATTCTCGTGTTTATTTAATTTCGTTATTTATCAACGTGGTTTAAGTGGATAATTATATACGAGCAGAGAAGACATGTATATTTTAATAACATTCATACAATATAAATGGAGTCAGATATCGGGCGAATAAAGTGTAGGGTCATTGATCATATTTATCTTTTTCAGCACGAACCGATTTCAGTTATACTGTTAAAACGGTATATTACCAAATGGATGAGAGAATTTCGCACCAAAATCTAGGACCTATTTTTTTATACCTAATTGCTTCGTCCATAAATTATAGTCTTGCTTGTGTACCTTATAGATTTGGTGATACAATCCTAACAACTATCAACTTCAAACTTGATTAAGGCGAAAACTCCACTTTCCTATTTCATTGTGGATGATAAAAACTGTAAATTATGAGCAACAGCCACTATCATCTTTCCTTTCCTTAAATCCATCAAATGAATAACAAGTTTGAAGTGGAAATCAAATGCAAAGTTATTCATTCTTACAGTTTCGAAGTGATATATGTATATTATTATTAGTATTTTTATTTTTATTATCACTTAAGTAGTTAATGAGTCCCGATGGGTTCGCTCAACTCCGCCTGTAGCGCTTCTAGGGTTATTGCCGGTCCCAAGTCCAGGTAAAGGAGGAGGGTTGAGCATGGGTTAAGAAACTAACTCGCTAAAAAAACGCTAACCAGAAAAATTAAAGGCGAGGATTATGGAAGCATGGTCACATTCCTACATTTGAAGAACATATGAAATACAAAACAACTATCAACCAATAACAAAGTCAGAATCTTCAATAAGAGCTCCAAGACAGTCCTACTGTACGGAGCTGAAACTTGTAGGACTACTACAACCATCATCGAGAAGGTACAAGTATTTATAAATAGTTGTCTTCGCAAGATACTCAACATCCACTGGCCGGATACCATCAGCAACAGCCTATTGAAGGAGAGAACAAACCAGCTTCCAGCTGAAGAGGAAATTAGGAAAGGATGATGGAAATGGATAGGACATACATTACACAAATCGCCAAACTGCATCACGAAACAAGCGCTAACTTGGAATCCTGAAGGGAAACGGAAAAGAGGAAAGTCGAAGAACACATCACGTCGGGAAATAGAAGCAGATATGAAAATGATGAATAACAACTGAAAAGAGCCGGGAAGGATTGACTAGGACAGGGTTGGGTGGAGAATGCTGTTGAGCGGCCTATGTTCCTCCACGAAGAGTAACAGGCGTAAGTCAGTAAGTGAATAAGTAATATGGGTTCGTTTATAATCCGAAATGTTAGCTTGTTGCCTGTATGATGAGGCTTCGGAAAACATACTTGAAATTAGTCAAACTTTTGATTCCGTCTAGGTTTGTTTACGAGAGAGAAAATGGTGCTACCACGACCTCACTTAATGTTAGTGTGCTGGAACGAACTTGCGAGATCAAACGTTGAGCTGTGTGAATTTCCTTTCGATGTGAAGTGTTTTCAGGTTATGCAATATCAAAAATTACAAAACTCATGTTAGCACTAAGCAATAGATTTTCTACCTCTCTACTGATCTATTAGTTGTTAGAGCACTGTTATTTTTCACATAATAATACTGAAACTTTGTGCTTATTTTTGTGTACAACACGTCACATTCCATTCAAAGGTCTATTGATCTATTACAGACTTGAAATCTCAAACTGTATTCAGACTTTTATTAAAATTAGTCGTCTAAACAAAAGAGCTATATAATATATTGATTGCATTTGTAATTGAATATAAAAACAAGATTTGTCTAATATAATAACATATATCTTCATAAATTACTGGATAAGTTTTGGCAGATCAGTAATTAGCCATAACTCCACTGCTTCTCTACTTTGTATTTTATTTTATTCAATCAGCCTTATGGGTTAGACTTTTAGGTCAAAGGTCTGAAGTGTGTCCCCCTAAGAAAACCACCTGCTTCGGTCTGGGCACCCGAGTAGTATCACAGCCCTCACACAAATATTGTGAGCTGTCGATAATTATGGGAAATACATTTTTTGCTTCGATTAATAATCGAATGATTCACATTATTATTATTATTATTATTACTATTATTATTATTATTATTATTATTATTTGCTACGTCATTTATTCACTCTCTTTTATTCCCACTCTGTCTATTCTTACTTTTCAACGTATACAGCAGATAGCCTATGGTGGAAATTCGGCTCTATCTAAACGTTCTCGAGTCACTGTCTGGCTAAAAATTGTATGCTACCACCGAGTACGAATACTGAACCAGTCTTTCTGAAACCACGTGCACCATTCAAACTGGCTGCCTTCAACGTTCGCACACCTACGCAGGTCAGACAACAGATAGGTCTGTCTACGTCTTTGGAAAGTCTTAATATCGATGTTTGATCACTTTATAATCACCGTTCTGGCAAAGATATGTAAGTCGATTTTTGTCAGAGATATTTGCTCATCCAATTCAACTTAGTCTATGGTACAGTGTTAAATTCTAATCACACAAATAAAAGTGAGCTCACTTACAAAAATTTACTTAACTTGACTAAACAAACATCAGAATTACATTTCTTTGCCGATTAAATACACAATCCAACTACAAAAATATCACTGAAGAATACGTTATATACTAATCACGTGTATTAATAATGAAGAACAGACTACTTCTAAAAAATGAAAACATAGAACTTGAGAAAAATTTAAAATATTCTCACCAATAATTTTGTACATCAGTTCATTTATTATTTGTATAACTTAGTTAATTATTTAGTCAGACCATATTCTGTTATGATTGATGTAGCTCCATAGATCATACCAAGTTAAATGTTTCAAGTTTATTTTGACATTTTATTCATCATCATTGATATGTTAAAGTTGGAGGAAACCATAAAATCATTTTCCCATCTTTGGAGTTACATTGTTATTTCCCATTGTTAGAACGGGATGAAAAATCAGAGATCACATTTGCTTACCAATTATCATGACTGCTTACAATGATATTTGTTTCATTCAGAGAGTGATATTTGGTTTTATATTTAGTGTGACTTTGTGGTGTGTACTACTATGTCGACATAAGCAGTATATAGCGCTGGTCAGTAATAGAAT
>NW_026137081.1:0-37964 GCF_000699445.3 Schistosoma haematobium
ACTATTGTCCCTTAGCCTCCGTCACCACACTCCCACGTCTTCATGGCCAACAGGCTGCTCCAACTATGCTCACATAACCGTTCATTTCTAGCAAACATCAACTCCAATCATAAGGGAAGACATTGTCTGACACTGCGACACCCACAACCAAATGAACAACGGATTCAAATGGATCACAGTGCCACCAGTCATTATTGGAGAGGCTCGATAATAGACAGCCGCTCATTATAGAGCACATGTCTAGACTTTGATCATATCCTAGTGAGAACACATGTTTGTCTGTATCTTACTGAAAACATAAAGGTCATAGCAAGAAGACCTCTTAGAGTTCGACTTAATGGTGAAACAGTCAAGCGTACATTTCAGCAGCAAATAGAAAATCAGTTAACTAACCATGAAAGTGATATCCACTCCAAGGTAGCTTCGTATGATATTTAAACAAATTTATAAACAGCAGTAATATCTACCAGTAAATTAAACTAAAGCGTTGAGAAACGTCAATGGATTTCCGTAGAGTCCACTGAACTGATAGATGCCCAGAAACTCATCCGTCTAACTCCAAACACGATGAGGAGTGAGAGCAGCTTACATGTAGACGGATCAAAAGCCTAAGCAATGATCGTGAGCAGCGGTGGGCAGAGAAAGCAAAAGTGATGGAAAAGGCAGCAGTAGTAGTTAACAGTAGACAACTATTCAGACTTATCAAGCGAACAGCTTTTAATAATCCGGCTGTTAGTGAGACTATCTCAAGACTATTATTCACTCTCAACCCATGAGATTAGACCGATATGCCGAATATTTTAGGCAACAGTTCAACTGACCTCCTGCTACCCTTCAGTTACCCACTATCGCTAAACAGCCTGAAAGGAAAATCGACATCAGCCCTCAAACTCTTAGTGAGGTTGAAAAATCTATAACTAATCTAAAGTGACACAGAGCAGCAGGTTCAAATGGGTTAGCTCTGGAGATCTCTAAAGATAGTAGTCTAGTTTGCCAGTCAGATCGACTGAGATCATAATTAGAATATGGGAATTAGACATAATCCCATCTAACTGGTCTCGATCGTTGATTGTCCCAGTTTATAAGAAAGCACAGAAATCTCCCTAGTCGTGACCACAAAGGAATCTGTTTGAATAATATAACACCTAATATATTTTCCCCAATAACCAGGGCTCGTGAAGAGAGAAATCGGGACAGTCAGACTCGGTTCAAACCTAGACGTGAACGTAACAACCAAATATCCACCCTTTGTCAAGTCCTGGAACATAAACATACTTCCCGACATCCGACTACAGTGTATTTCTTAACCTTAGACTTTAAGGCAGTTTTCGACCCTGTCGAATGTGAGGTTCTGTGGTAGTGTTTGTCATTAAAAGGCATACCAAACAAGTACATCAAATTTGTAGAGGTTCTTCACTTCAACACTATTGGTCAAGTTAAAGTTTATCGAGAACTGTCAACCTCAAGTAGTGTTCCTCAGGATTGTGCAGTTTCTCCACTCTTATTTAACTTCGTCATCGATATCCTTTTATAAATGATACTCTCATAGTCTGACTTTTCAGAGGTCGGTCTTCTACCAGAAGATCCGCTTATTGATTTAGAATACCCAAGTGATATCGTGCTGTTTGGTAAAGACGCTGAAAAGATATTGAGACCACTGTTGCCTTAAGCAATAATGCGAGCATGTTTAAGACGCGATTCTCTCCCTATAAATCAAAATTGTTAATTCAAAACTGGGCTGCGTCAACCTCTGCATTAATGATAGGGAGTGAAGTAGCTGAGCATGTCGATCACTTATAATTTATCTTGGACGTCTCATCAGTCCTGATGAATAGGTATTTGATGAAACCACGACACGGAATCAAAAA
The DNA here is from genome assembly GCF_000699445.3 of Schistosoma haematobium. NCBI lineage: Eukaryota > Metazoa > Platyhelminthes > Trematoda > Strigeidida > Schistosomatidae > Schistosoma > Schistosoma haematobium. Next base: position 1,869 of record NW_026137081.1, read on the forward strand.
GTTCGGTCGGCTTTTGTGTCCCTCATGAAGTGGGTGAGATATTAGTCTGTCAATCAAAGGACGAGTTTACTAATCAACAATTCGCTTGGTTCTACTTTATGGGTGTCAAACATAGCCAATAAGAACAGAGAATGTTCTCAGGTCACTATTATTCGATCATAGGTGAATCGATACACAGATCATACATTTTTGTCTGCCGAGTGAGCAATGCTGAAGTTACGCATAGGATACTAAGTACAGATTGCCAAATCGATTGATCAGGAAGTGAATATTCATCGGCTGAGGTGGTTCGTATATGTCTCGCCTATGTCCAATCACCGCCTAAATCAACGAGCGATATTGTCCAGTGTACAAGTAGACCAGGACAAAGCTAGGTGGGGCCAAGAGAAGCCATGTCACTAGCCCATGAAGCCATTGATAATTAGACTGATTCATATTAATCACTGTAGAATACCTATGTGTGGTCGCGTAATTATCGTAACCAATTGCAAGAGACTATGGATAACAAGCCTGAGAATGGTTCGCAATACCCCAGACACATTCACTCACTACCTTACCTCAAAACATCATTGATGAATTAACACTTTCAATACCCAATCGCCTTTACAAATACAAAAATGTTACTAAATCTACAACTCAACAATTTGTAGAAAAAATATTAGTATCTAACACCAAATACCCAAAATCATATACTGCAAAAAACGCAAACGCACGTCAAACATCAATAAACAAACAACCACAACGACTGAAAAAAAACACATACCGTCTGGAATCGCAACATCATCTTCACAACGGTAAGGGATCGGTGACAATGCCTGTAGAGAGGACACTGGTAGCTTCAACATCTCGCTATTATCTCTCGAAACATTCTTCTCTTCATCTAAAACAACACCTACAAAGTTAACAATAAAACACAGTTAGCAAAAATAAGGACATCACAACAGTAACTGCTAAATGGATATGGTGGTTAGGCTTGCATATCGTGGTCACTTAATCGATTTATATGGGCTGTAATACTTGTTCGTTTAGGTATTATCATAACATGCAGGTCGGTTTGGAGAACGGTCAGTATGAAATTAGTAACCTCAGGTCTGAAGGAGAAGTCATACTGCTAATTGTACAGTCGTGTGATAACAGTAAAGTGTTTTCTTCAGAAAACCAGCATCTACGGCAATGATGCCTTCTCACAGCGAAGGGAAGAAATTAGGAAATATCGACTCTGAAATGATTTTACAACTTACACCACGGATTTACGTCTTCAGTGCCAAGGCCTTTGGAAGTAGGGAGCTAGGAGATCATAAACCTCTCATAAAAGGGTCATGTTTTACCGACCTCAAACTATTGTCCCTTAGCCTCCGTCACCACACTCCCACGTCTTCATGGCCAACAGGCTGCTCCAACTATGCTCACATAACCGTTCATTTCTAGCAAACATCAACTCCAATCATAAGGGAAGACATTGTCTGACACTGCGACACCCACAACCAAATGAACAACGGATTCAAATGGATCACAGTGCCACCAGTCATTATTGGAGAGGCTCGATAATAGACAGCCGCTCATTATAGAGCACATGTCTAGACTTTGATCATATCCTAGTGAGAACACATGTTTGTCTGTATCTTACTGAAAACATAAAGGTCATAGCAAGAAGACCTCTTAGAGTTCGACTTAATGGTGAAACAGTCAAGCGTACATTTCAGCAGCAAATAGAAAATCAGTTAACTAACCATGAAAGTGATATCCACTCCAAGGTAGCTTCGTATGATATTTAAACAAATTTATAAACAGCAGTAATATCTACCAGTAAATTAAACTAAAGCGTTGAGAAACGTCAATGGATTTCCGTAGAGTCCACTGAACTGATAGATGCCCAGAAACTCATCCGTCTAACTCCAAACACGATGAGGAGTGAGAGCAGCTTACATGTAGACGGATCAAAAGCCTAAGCAATGATCGTGAGCAGCGGTGGGCAGAGAAAGCAAAAGTGATGGAAAAGGCAGCAGTAGTAGTTAACAGTAGACAACTATTCAGACTTATCAAGCGAACAGCTTTTAATAATCCGGCTGTTAGTGAGACTATCTCAAGACTATTATTCACTCTCAACCCATGAGATTAGACCGATATGCCGAATATTTTAGGCAACAGTTCAACTGACCTCCTGCTACCCTTCAGTTACCCACTATCGCTAAACAGCCTGAAAGGAAAATCGACATCAGCCCTCAAACTCTTAGTGAGGTTGAAAAATCTATAACTAATCTAAAGTGACACAGAGCAGCAGGTTCAAATGGGTTAGCTCTGGAGATCTCTAAAGATAGTAGTCTAGTTTGCCAGTCAGATCGACTGAGATCATAATTAGAATATGGGAATTAGACATAATCCCATCTAACTGGTCTCGATCGTTGATTGTCCCAGTTTATAAGAAAGCACAGAAATCTCCCTAGTCGTGACCACAAAGGAATCTGTTTGAATAATATAACACCTAATATATTTTCCCCAATAACCAGGGCTCGTGAAGAGAGAAATCGGGACAGTCAGACTCGGTTCAAACCTAGACGTGAACGTAACAACCAAATATCCACCCTTTGTCAAGTCCTGGAACATAAACATACTTCCCGACATCCGACTACAGTGTATTTCTTAACCTTAGACTTTAAGGCAGTTTTCGACCCTGTCGAATGTGAGGTTCTGTGGTAGTGTTTGTCATTAAAAGGCATACCAAACAAGTACATCAAATTTGTAGAGGTTCTTCACTTCAACACTATTGGTCAAGTTAAAGTTTATCGAGAACTGTCAACCTCAAGTAGTGTTCCTCAGGATTGTGCAGTTTCTCCACTCTTATTTAACTTCGTCATCGATATCCTTTTATAAATGATACTCTCATAGTCTGACTTTTCAGAGGTCGGTCTTCTACCAGAAGATCCGCTTATTGATTTAGAATACCCAAGTGATATCGTGCTGTTTGGTAAAGACGCTGAAAAGATATTGAGACCACTGTTGCCTTAAGCAATAATGCGAGCATGTTTAAGACGCGATTCTCTCCCTATAAATCAAAATTGTTAATTCAAAACTGGGCTGCGTCAACCTCTGCATTAATGATAGGGAGTGAAGTAGCTGAGCATGTCGATCACTTATAATTTATCTTGGACGTCTCATCAGTCCTGATGAATAGGTATTTGATGAAACCACGACACGGAATCAAAAAGTTCGGTCGGCTTTTGTGTCCCTCATGAAGTGGGTGAGATATTAGTCTGTCAATCAAAGGACGAGTTTACTAATCAACAATTCGCTTGGTTCTACTTTATGGGTGTCAAACATAGCCAATAAGAACAGAGAATGTTCTCAGGTCACTATTATTCGATCATAGGTGAATCGATACACAGATCATACATTTTTGTCTGCCGAGTGAGCAATGCTGAAGTTACGCATAGGATACTAAGTACAGATTGCCAAATCGATTGATCAGGAAGTGAATATTCATCGGCTGAGGTGGTTCGTATATGTCTCGCCTATGTCCAATCACCGCCTAAATCAACGAGCGGTATTGTCCAGTGTACAAGTAGACCAGGACAAAGCTAGGTGGGGCCAAGAGAAGCCATGTCACTAGCCCATGAAGCCATTGATAATTAGACTGATTCATATTAATCACTGTAGAATACCTATGTGTGGTCGCGTAATTATCGTAACCAATTGCAAGAGACTATGGATAACAAGCCTGAGAATGGTTCGCAATACCCCAGACACATTCACTCACTACCTTACCTCAAAACATCATTGATGAATTAACACTTTCAATACCCAATCGCCTTTACAAATACAAAAATGTTACTAAATCTACAACTCAACAATTTGTAGAAAAAAATATTAGTATCTAACACCAAATACCCAAAATCATATACTGCAAAAAACGCAAACGCACGTCAAACACCAATAAACAAACAACCACAACGACTGAAAAAAAAACACATACCGTCTGGAATCGCAACATCATCTTCACAACGGTAAGGGATCGGTGACAATGCCTGTAGAGAGGACACTGGTAGCTTCAACATCTCGCTATTATCTCTCGAAACATTCTTCTCTTCACCTAAAACAACACCTACAAAGTTAACAATAAAACACAGTTAGCAAAAATAAGGACATCACAACAGTAACTGCTAAATGGATATGGTGGTTAGGCTTGCATATCGTGGTCACTTAATCGATTTATATGGGCTGTAATACTTGTTCGTTTAGGTATTATCATAACATGCAGGTCGGTTTGGAGAACGGTCAGTATGAAATTAGTAACCTCAGGTCTGAAGGAGAAGTCATACTGCTAATTGTACAGTCGTGTGATAACAGTAAAGTGTTTTCTTCAGAAAACCAGCATCTACGGCAATGATGCCTTCTCACAGCGAAGGGAAGAAATTAGGAAATATCGACTCTGAAATGATTTTACAACTTACACCACGGATTTACGTCTTCAGTGCCAAGGCCTTTGGAAGTAGGGAGCTAGGAGATCATAAACCTCTCATAAAAGGGTCATGTTTTACCGACCTCAAACTATTGTCCCTTAGCCTCCGTCACCACACTCCCACGTCTTCATGGCCAACAGGCTGCTCCAACTATGCTCACATAACCGTTCATTTCTAGCAAACATCAACTCCAATCATAAGGGAAGACATTGTCTGACACTGCGACACCCACAACCAAATGAACAACGGATTCAAATGGATCACAGTGCCACCAGTCATTATTGGAGAGGCTCGATAATAGACAGCCGCTCATTATAGAGCACATGTCTAGACTTTGATCATATCCTAGTGAGAACACATGTTTGTCTGTATCTTACTGAAAACATAAAGGTCATAGCAAGAAGACCTCTTAGAGTTCGACTTAATGGTGAAACAGTCAAGCGTACATTTCAGCAGCAAATAGAAAATCAGTTAACTAACCATGAAAGTGATATCCACTCCAAGGTAGCTTCGTATGATATTTAAACAAATTTATAAACAGCAGTAATATCTACCAGTAAATTAAACTAAAGCGTTGAGAAACGTCAATGGATTTCCGTAGAGTCCACTGAACTGATAGATGCCCAGAAACTCATCCGTCTAACTCCAAACACGATGAGGAGTGAGAGCAGCTTACATGTAGACGGATCAAAAGCCTAAGCAATGATCGTGAGCAGCGGTGGGCAGAGAAAGCAAAAGTGATGGAAAAGGCAGCAGTAGTAGTTAACAGTAGACAACTATTCAGACTTATCAAGCGAACAGCTTTTAATAATCCGGCTGTTAGTGAGACTATCTCAAGACTATTATTCACTCTCAACCCATGAGATTAGACCGATATGCCGAATATTTTAGGCAACAGTTCAACTGACCTCCTGCTACCCTTCAGTTACCCACTATCGCTAAACAGCCTGAAAGGAAAATCGACATCAGCCCTCAAACTCTTAGTGAGGTTGAAAAATCTATAACTAATCTAAAGTGACACAGAGCAGCAGGTTCAAATGGGTTAGCTCTGGAGATCTCTAAAGATAGTAGTCTAGTTTGCCAGTCAGATCGACTGAGATCATAATTAGAATATGGGAATTAGACATAATCCCATCTAACTGGTCTCGATCGTTGATTGTCCCAGTTTATAAGAAAGCACAGAAATCTCCCTAGTCGTGACCACAAAGGAATCTGTTTGAATAATATAACACCTAATATATTTTCCCCAATAACCAGGGCTCGTGAAGAGAGAAATCGGGACAGTCAGACTCGGTTCAAACCTAGACGTGAACGTAACAACCAAATATCCACCCTTTGTCAAGTCCTGGAACATAAACATACTTCCCGACATCCGACTACAGTGTATTTCTTAACCTTAGACTTTAAGGCAGTTTTCGACCCTGTCGAATGTGAGGTTCTGTGGTAGTGTTTGTCATTAAAAGGCATACCAAACAAGTACATCAAATTTGTAGAGGTTCTTCACTTCAACACTATTGGTCAAGTTAAAGTTTATCGAGAACTGTCAACCTCAAGTAGTGTTCCTCAGGATTGTGCAGTTTCTCCACTCTTATTTAACTTCGTCATCGATATCCTTTTATAAATGATACTCTCATAGTCTGACTTTTCAGAGGTCGGTCTTCTACCAGAAGATCCGCTTATTGATTTAGAATACCCAAGTGATATCGTGCTGTTTGGTAAAGACGCTGAAAAGATATTGAGACCACTGTTGCCTTAAGCAATAATGCGAGCATGTTTAAGACGCGATTCTCTCCCTATAAATCAAAATTGTTAATTCAAAACTGGGCTGCGTCAACCTCTGCATTAATGATAGGGAGTGAAGTAGCTGAGCATGTCGATCACTTATAATTTATCTTGGACGTCTCATCAGTCCTGATGAATAGGTATTTGATGAAACCACGACACGGAATCAAAAAGTTCGGTCGGCTTTTGTGTCCCTCATGAAGTGGGTGAGATATTAGTCTGTCAATCAAAGGACGAGTTTACTAATCAACAATTCGCTTGGTTCTACTTTATGGGTGTCAAACATAGCCAATAAGAACAGAGAATGTTCTCAGGTCACTATTATTCGATCATAGGTGAATCGATACACAGATCATACATTTTTGTCTGCCGAGTGAGCAATGCTGAAGTTACGCATAGGATACTAAGTACAGATTGCCAAATCGATTGATCAGGAAGTGAATATTCATCGGCTGAGGTGGTTCGTATATGTCTCGCCTATGTCCAATCACCGCCTAAATCAACGAGCGATATTGTCCAGTGTACAAGTAGACCAGGACAAAGCTAGGTGGGGCCAAGAGAAGCCATGTCACTAGCCCATGAAGCCATTGATAATTAGACTGATTCATATTAATCACTGTAGAATACCTATGTGTGGTCGCGTAATTATCGTAACCAATTGCAAGAGACTATGGATAACAAGCCTGAGAATGGTTCGCAATACCCCAGACACATTCACTCACTACCTTCCCTCAAAACATCATTGATGAATTAACACTTTCAATACCCAATCGCCTTTACAAATACAAAAAATGTTACTAAATCTACAACTCAACAATTTGTAGAAAAAATATTAGTATCTAACACCAAATACCCAAAATCATATACTGCAAAAAACGCAAACGCACGTCAAACACCAATAAACAAACAACCACAACGACTGAAAAAAAAACACATACCGTCTGGAATCGCAACATCATCTTCATAACGGTAAGGGATCGGTGACAATGCCTGTAGAGAGGACACTGGTAGCTTCAACATCTCGCTATTATCTCTCGAAACATTCTTCTCTTCACCTAAAACAACACCTACAAAGTTAACAATAAAACACAGTTAGCAAAAATAAGGACATCACAACAGTAACTGCTAAATGGATATGGTGGTTAGGCTTGCATATCGTGGTCACTTAATCGATTTATATGGGCTGTAATACTTGTTCGTTTAGGTATTATCATAACATGCAGGTCGGTTTGGAGAACGGTCAGTATGAAATTAGTAACCTCAGGTCTGAAGGAGAAGTCATACTGCTAATTGTACAGTCGTGTGATAACAGTAAAGTGTTTTCTTCAGAAAACCAGCATCTACGGCAATGATGCCTTCTCACAGCGAAGAGAAGAAATTAGGAAATATCGACTCCGAAATGATTTTACAACTTACACCACGGATTTACGTCTTCAGTGCCAAGGCCTTTGGAAGTAGGGAGCTAGGAGATCATAAACCTCTCATAAAAGGGTCATGTTTTACCGACCTCAAACTATTGTCCCTTAGCCTCCGTCACCACACTCCCACGTCTTCATGGCCAACAGGCTGCTCCAACTATGCTCACATAACCGTTCATTTCTAGCAAACATCAACTCCAATCATAAGGGAAGACATTGTCTGACACTGCGACACCCACAACCGAATGAACAACGGATTCAAATGGATCACAGTGCCACCAGTCATTATTGGAGAGGCTCGATAATAGACAGCCGCTCATTATAGAGCACATGTCTAGACTTTGATCATATCCTAGTGAGAACACATGTTTGTCTGTATCTTACTGAAAACAAAAAGGTCATAGCAAGAAGACCTCTTAGAGTTCGACTTAATGGTGAAACAGTCAAGCGTACATTTCAGCAGCAAATAGAAAATCAGTTAACTAACCATGAAAGTGATATCCACTCCAAGGTAGCTTCGTATGATATTTAAACAAATTTATAAACAGCAGTAATATCTACCAGTAAATTAAACTAAAGCGTTGAGAAACGTCAATGGATTTCTGTAGAGTCCACTGAACTGATAGATGCCCAGAAACTCATCCGTCTAACTCCAAACACGATGAGGAGTGAGAGCAGCTTACATGTAGACGGATCAAAAGCCTAAGCAATGATCGTGAGCAGCGGTGGGCAGAGAAAGCAAAAGTGATGGAAAAGGCAGCAGTAGTAGTTAACAGTAGACAACTATTCAGACTTATCAAGCGAACAGCTTTTAATAATCCGGCTGTTAGTGAGACTATCTCAAGACTATTATTCACTCTCAACCCATGAGATTAGACCGATATGCCGAATATTTTAGGCAACAGTTCAACTGACCTCCTGCTACCCTTCAGTTACCCACTATCGCTAAACAGCCTGAAAGGAAAATCGACATCAGCCCTCAAACTCTTAGTGAGGTTGAAAAATCTATAACTAATCTAAAGTGACACAGAGCAGCAGGTTCAAATGGGTTAGCTCTGGAGATCTCTAAAGATAGTAGTCTAGTTTGCCAGTCAGATCGACTGAGATCATAATTAGAATATGGGAATTAGACATAATCCCATCTAACTGGTCTCGATCGTTGATTGTCCCAGTTTATAAGAAAGCACAGAAATCTCCCTAGTCGTGACCACAAAGGAATCTGTTTGAATAATATAACACCTAATATATTTTCCCCAATAACCAGGGCTCGTGAAGAGAGAAATCGGGACAGTCAGACTCGGTTCAAACCTAGACGTGAACGTAACAACCAAATATCCACCCTTTGTCAAGTCCTGGAACATAAACATACTTCCCGACATCCGACTACAGTGTATTTCTTAACCTTAGACTTTAAGGCAGTTTTCGACCCTGTCGAATGTGAGGTTCTGTGGTAGTGTTTGTCATTAAAAGGCATACCAAACAAGTACATCAAATTTGTAGAGGTTCTTCACTTCAACACTATTGGTCAAGTTAAAGTTTATCGAGAACTGTCAACCTCAAGTAGTGTTCCTCAGGATTGTGCAGTTTCTCCACTCTTATTTAACTTCGTCATCGATATCCTTTTATAAATGATACTCTCATAGTCTGACTTTTCAGAGGTCGGTCTTCTACCAGAAGATCCGCTTATTGATTTAGAATACCCAAGTGATATCGTGCTGTTTGGTAAAGACGCTGAAAAGATATTGAGACCACTGTTGCCTTAAGCAATAATGCGAGCATGTTTAAGACGCGATTCTCTCCCTATAAATCAAAATTGTTAATTCAAAACTGGGCTGCGTCAACCTCTGCATTAATGATAGGGAGTGAAGTAGCTGAGCATGTCGATCACTTATAATTTATCTTGGACGTCTCATCAGTCCTGATGAATAGGTATTTGATGAAACCACGACACGGAATCAAAAAGTTCGGTCGGCTTTTGTGTCCCTCATGAAGTGGGTGAGATATTAGTCTGTCAATCAAAGGACGAGTTTACTAATCAACAATTCGCTTGGTTCTACTTTATGGGTGTCAAACATAGCCAATAAGAACAGAGAATGTTCTCAGGTCACTATTATTCGATCATAGGTGAATCGATACACAGATCATACATTTTTGTCTGCCGAGTGAGCAATGCTGAAGTTACGCATAGGATACTAAGTACAGATTGCCAAATCGATTGATCAGGAAGTGAATATTCATCGGCTGAGGTGGTTCGTATATGTCTCGCCTATGTCCAATCACCGCCTAAATCAACGAGCGGTATTGTCCAGTGTACAAGTAGACCAGGACAAAGCTAGGTGGGGCCAAGAGAAGCCATGTCACTAGCCCATGAAGCCATTGATAATTAGACTGATTCATATTAATCACTGTAGAATACCTATGTGTGGTCGCGTAATTATCGTAACCAATTGCAAGAGACTATGGATAACAAGCCTGAGAATGGTTCGCAATACCCCAGACACATTCACTCACTACCTTCCCTCAAAAATCATTGATGAATTAACACTTTCAATACTCAATCGCCTTTACAAATACAAAAAATGTTACTAAATCTACAACTCAACAATTTGTAGAAAAAAATATTAGTATCTAACACCAAATACCCAAAATCATATACTGCAAAAAACGCAAACGCACGTCAAACATCAATAAACAAACAACCACAACGACTGAAAAAAAAACACATACCGTCTGGAATCGCAACATCATCTTCATAACGGTAAGGGATCGGTGACAATGCCTGTAGAGAGGACACTGGTAGCTTCAATATCACCATACCATCACTCGAAGCATGTTTTGCTCCATCTGAAGCAACAACTACAAAACCAACAATCAAACACAGTAAGCATAAACAACACGATACATGGTGATAATATCACTGAAAGACGCATATACATATACATTTCTTTGTTCATCCATATATACATATATATGCACATGCATACATACACACACCTTTGTGCTCACATGATAACCTCCATTTTCAACCTGAAATGAATCACACTCTGTAACACACAAACACACGTCGGACATCGATAAACAAACAAGCACAACGACTGAAAAAAAAACACATACCGTCTGGAATCGCAACATCATCTTCACAACGGTAAGGGATCGGTGACAATGCCTGTAGAGAGGACACTGGTAGCTTCAACATCTCGCTATTATCTCTCGAAACATTCTTCTCTTCATCTAAAACAACATCTACAAAGTTAACAATAAAACACAGTTAGCAAAAATAAGGACATCACAACAGTAACTGCTAAATGGATATGGTGGTTAGGCTTGCATATCGTGGTCACTTAATCGATTTATATGGGCTGTAATACTTGTTCGTTTAGGTATTATCATAACATGCAGGTCGGTTTGGAGAACGGTCAGTGTGAAATTAGTAACCTCAGTTCTGATGGAGATGTCAAAATTATCTAACGTTGCGAAGTGTTTTTTTGTTGTTTGTTGATATCGAAACGTCGGTTCATGGATGTTTTTTATAAATACTGGCATTCCATGTTGGTTGTTAGTTTATTTATTTGTATTGGGTGACTACTTTACTGGGGAGATTTTACGTCGTCTCGAATGTACGGTAAACTTTGCTAAAATGTTACTTTGTGGTTACGGAATGCTGTTCGAATTTTTTCATTTAATTGTAGCAGCTATGTATCGTCAACGTCTTTCGACTTTTTGTCTGTTCAATTTCTTACTGTACGAAACTATGTAAAGGAAACGGAACTACTCCGTTTTTGTTCTACAATGATTGATGATAGTAGTTCCTTGTCTGAAGGATTTTCTCTGCCTTTTAATTAACGTAGCACGCTGCTTACAGTAAATATTTAACGTACGTCTGAGTGTTGTATTATTAGTGTTTGTGTGCTTACCTTAAAATCAGTATTTTACTTCTTTTAAATCTTTCAAAAATATTTATTAAGTTCTGCATTTTTTGAACTTTGACTCTTGAGTTTAGAAGACTTTCATAGCAACCATTGGAAATTTTCGAGATTTAATGACATGATACTTTTAAGGATTTCTGAAATATTTAAAAATGTGACTTTTTACTAATTTTTAATCACTTACTATTTTTTCGACGCTTCTTCACTAATTGCCCGGAATCAACAATATCATCTTCTTCTGATTCAAGGAAACAATCTGTGATGACTATGCTAACTGGTTTGATTAAGGGTAAAACAGAATCCACAGTCTCCGGATACAATTTACTATCACTTGAAGCACGAGAATATGTCAGTTGACTTAGCTGGAAAGTATTAATCAATATTTTAATAATCAAAAATATTAAATGACGGACAGCTTGTTTTATTGCTAGCAGCATAAACTATGTCATTCTTCGTGGAGTAGTAACGTCCATAAGTAGAAAATCATATGCGTTTCTACAAATACCAAGGCTAAAACGTTTACTTCTATTCTAGACAAAATCGGTATTAGCTGGGAAACCACTAAAAACTAGGAAGCACTAGACGGATGTGTTAATTTAGTACAAGACTCCTTATCAGAGCCCATAACACGACCCCAACGAAGAAAGATAGCTGTCAATATCGCGTATTGACGAGTAAATAAATGGATGATGGTCAAAGAGACCTGAAGGTCCAAAGCTCGATTCCCGGAGGAGGGTCGTGGATGTTTTCCTTCTGTTATACACCAGATTATTAATTACTTAAAACCACTTTTATTTTACATTGATCAATTCTCTTTTCTTTTTCTACTTTAATTCAATTGACTCTTTTTGTCTAGATTGCGCTTTAATCAAATTTTCATGTTCAATTTATCTTATCATCTCATGTAACTAACTTTTCTAACTATCAGTTTTGTTAGATATTTTAATCAGAATTTTGTCTTAGTCTTTGGTTAAAAATAAGTATTTTTACAACTTTGAGAATGAATTCATGAAAAGTTATTTCACACAAATCTCTTCGTTAAATCATTGCCTACTGTATCAAGATTCTAAACAATAAAAAATAACAAGTATCACAGGGTAACTAATAAAAAACGATAACAAATTAAGAATATTACTAACTCGAGTTTTACTTGAAATTCGATGAGCTTCTGATTTATAATCGTCCTCGAATTCATTTACTTAACAAAAAGTAAAATAATTAATAGTGAGAATAATAATAACAGTAGCAATGATAATAATAATGAGGAAAGTACTTATCAGTATATCTTTAATATAACATCAATGAAAGTATACTGATCAAAATTGAGAGACCATTGATTGATTGTATGACAATGGCAGCATACAATAATCTGTAATATATTTTACCGAATACAAGACTACATTTTCGGTTTTGAGAAACACTGTTTTTTTGAAGGCATTTCAAATTGAAGTAGAAGTGAGATATAAACCTGGATAGTTGAACCCCTTACCACTATACCACCGTCTCATATATTCTCATGAAATATTATCCTATATCATTCTTGAGCTATTTGAGTAATAATTGGTAAACATATTATTTATGAAAATCGTATCTAATTATGTTTGAAGATAAATTTATGTCACGAAATGAAATCAACCTCAGAATCAACATGAAAGGCTTAAATAAAACATTAACACTTCAGGCTTTTGATCGATGAAGTATTAGTTACTCAATTTCAGATTTTCATTTATACGCGATTCAATAAATAATAAGGATTTTTCAACCAGTATTATTGAATAATGATGTAAACTTGCAACGGAATACACTATCTTAATACCACAAACATGTTGACAAAATATTCCATTATCTCAACAAAACTATTTATCAGTTAGTTTACCAAACAGATAAGTTACATTATTAAAAGTTTTTCTAAGTATCGTTTCTTTAATAAGTGTAAAGTGAGAATAAATTACACTAATTATAAGAACAAAAATCAGAATAATAACAGTACCCTTTGATAAAAGAAACAGTTACATAATATGAACATAGTATGAATATAACCACTAACATATCATAGAAAGTTTATTTGATGTGGAAAAATAGGAAAAAAAATTTTATAAACTAACAATGATTGAAAGAAAAACATGAAAAGTACACAGCAATAAGAGAAAGTCAATGGATTTCACCGAAGAAGTAACGAGAAAAGTCAACTTACATGACATTAAGGCAGAAATCCTATCTTGTTCCCCAAGAAGACGACGCTTTTTACTCGTAGTACCCTATAAAGTAACATTTTTTCCAATATTTGAAATGATTATTTTTATAAACAGTAAAAAAAATTATTTAAGAAAAAGGGGACACGTTTTCTGTTATATGATATAGCTAATTCGTAAAATCAGACATGTATAATCCACTTCAATTCTAAATGGATAAGAGGCAGCAGTCTAATGCTACTGACGATAACTAAATACTGAACAAACTACTATAGAAAAGCATACATATAATGGTAAAAATGAGCGCTTCCACTAAAATGTAAAAACTACAAAGAAATATGACTAACATCCTAGTAATTTTACATATTCGAATAATTAATGATATGATATACATACATTTCAATTATTTCAGTAGAATGATGATGGGAAAAAGTGCTCGAATACGTTTATTTCAACAGTTTGTCAATAAGCAGAATAACTACACATCATCACAACCCATAATTTCGTTTATTGAACAAGAACAAATTTCTGCACTTGCTATTAGGATGAAACGGCAGGTTTAGTGGTTAAGTTGTTTGACTTTTTAACAATTCACCTACTTCGTTTGTAACAACTGGCAAGTACTATCAGCAGTCTTATGTAGAAAGTGACCCAAAGTAAAATGTCAAGTGAACAAATTAAGTAAAAACTTAACTTTTTTAAATAAAAAACAATAATAATTCACCTTTACAGAGCACAGTTGTTGTACAGCCGATATAGATTGTGGAAAGGTACTGGATAAAGCAGTAACATTTATAGGAAGAGAAGGAAGATTAAAATTTACCGTCTTATTTTCAGAAAACGATGGACCTGAAGTAAAAGTCAATAATAAACATAATTTCATACATAACAATCGACCAAAAACAAAACCATAAAACTGATAGAGCATAAACAGGATGAATTCATTTCAAAGTGTTCTCATCCGCTGGTTAAAACCTAAAATATTAAAAATCACTATTATTGCAAAGTTTACATAGTAATAACTGTAAAATTGGATATATATTATCATGGTGAGGTAGTGAGACTGATGACATATAATGAGTGGTGCAAATTAATCTAATATATATGAGAGATTCTGGATCATCAGATATAGTAACAAGACACCATAGAGATAAAATAATGAATTAATTGTATGGTAAAGTAACTGAATAGAGAAAGGGAATAAAATCAGTAAAGATTTCTAGTTTCCACTTTGCAACACCCGTTACATGTCATCAGTCTCACTACCTCACCATAATAATATATACCAAATTTAACAGTTATTACTATGTACAATTTGCAATAATAAAGATTTTTAATATTTTGGGATTTAAGCAGCGGATGAGAACCATAAAAAATAAACTGAATGCATAGTATTCAATTTAACAGTTAGTAAGCGATGAACATCATATAAAAAACAAAAAAGAAGAAAAGAAGAGACACTAACAATCATACGACAACAGAAATAACGATGAGCCTACCACAAAAAATCAGAAGAATACCAGGGAACAAACAACATACAAAAATATGTAAACAGAAACAAACCAAGAAGTACAGAAAAAGCAAAGAAAGAAACATCATCCATAGAAACAAAAAAACACAAAACAGAAACGCAGAAAATCTAACATCAGAAACATGCACTAAAAAATCGAGAGAATCACAACAAAAACAGCAACACAACCATCAAAACACGCAAAAGATTTTAAACAAATTTTAATATACTCAAACACACCACAATCAATCAATTTCGGATCCATCGCCGTCAACACGCACACAGCTTTAGATTCACCCACTGTCAAAACAGAACACCCTGAAACGGTGCTCGCATCTCCGTTCACTGATCCTAAAACAATACAACCCATAATCAATATCAATAAAACAAGTCGTTCCTAACAAATAACACTCAACTGAACATCTACGAAAATATCTCAAAATTACCTTTCTCAACTATGGGCTCTGCTAACACAGACTCGCTCAATCTCAATGGGGAAAACGATTCTGAAAGTATACAAAAACAATTACACAAAATCTTAAATGCTCATCATCACATCGATAACAAACACTCCACTGTCACATTCACAGTAACATTGAATATAATCATCAACGCAAGCACCAATATGACAAGCGAAACACAACACCCACATTATCACATAGACAAATATCCTAAACAAAACAAATATCGACTTTCTTATTAAACCCTCCACCACATAAACACTGACTACTCACATCCACCAACCACATAGAAACTCAATATCACACTTACCACCACTCCCCACATTCCCTCTGACCGTGCCTCTTCTCCCACGCCGTCTACCCACCATCATCTACAATAGAAACAACAACAACAGAAACAATATTATTCGTAATCATAATCATAGCCACACCAACAACATGTACAACGCACTAGCTTCCCTCATACACCACCACCACCACCACCACCACCACCACTACCACCACCACTACCATCAACGGAAATACAACAGAAACACACAACTATTCCCATATAAATTGAATACTGAAAGCTTCACTAAAACCAAACTCACCGGGACAACCGCACCCACAGGCTCCACTGTTCCACCTGAAATTAAAAACACACAAGTTAATACTCTACAAATATTCAACAAAACACAATATTATACTTTCACCAAAACCACAGTGGTTCACCTCATCCAATAAAGCAGTGCTCCACGTCGCCACACACATTCACTTCACGTACCACTTACTTACTTACTTACTTACTCACTCACTCACTCACTCACTCACTCACCACCACAACTCACACAATAAAAACACACAAATTAAACCCGATCAACATAATTACACTCACCATTCCATGCAATTACATACAACCATGAATCTATCTGCTTAACGATCTAACACTACCAAGTCACAATTGTCGTAACTCGGACCGGTCACTCAATTCAATCATGTACATCATAACGGAAATTCTTACCCAATCTAGCTGTTCTCTCGTCGGAAAACAACACACTCGTCTTCGCACATCACTAAACACTTATCACAACTACAAAACATCGTAGCTACCACTCTACAAATCAACTCGTCAAACAAACAAACAAACAAACACACACACACTAACACACAAAATATCTCCATGTGACCAAACAAATACTCAAAAGCAACATAACTATCACAATACCCAACACAACATCAATACTCATGAATCACGTCCCACACTAACAACAACAACAACAACAACCCACACTACCAAACGATTTGACAACAAATAAAATGTCAAAAATCAACAATTACCTCTGTCAGGAGAACTGATCGATCGAGAAGAAACTAGTGAATTCAAATCGCCATTCATTGACATCGATTTCTCTGAAAAAATTCACCGATTAACAAACACACATCAGTTGAGTCTGATACTATCACGTCGAAACAATGAAAGGTTACTAAGGAAAGTTTCGGATGCGCATTTTCTACAAATAGCATCCAAAACATAAATATACAACTTCAACTCCCAACACAAACACACCAAACTCATCAAAACCAATATGTACACTTCTGCACAACCACATAAAACTCCATACATGTTTCAATGCACTCACCTTCTTCATCACCCTCCGTCAATTTCGGATCCATCGCCGTCAACACGCACACAGCTTTAGATTCACCCACTGTCAAAACAGAACACCCTGAAACGGTGCTCGCATCTCCGTTCACTGATCCTAAAACAATACAACCCATAATCAATATCAATAAAACAAGTCGTTCCTAACAAATAACACTCAACTGAACATCTACGAAAATATCTCAAAATTACCTTTCTCAACTATGGGCTCTGCTAACACAGACTCGCTCAATCTCAATGGGGAAAACGATTCTGAAAGTATACAAAAACAATTACACAAAATCTTAAATGCTCATCATCACATCGATAACAAACACTCCACTGTCACATTCACAGTAACATTGAATATAATCATCAACGCAAGCACCAATATGACAAGCGAAACACAACACCCACATTATCACATAGACAAATATCCTAAACAAAACAAATATCGACTTTCTTATTAAACCCTCCACCACATAAACACTGACTACTCACATCCACCAACCACATAGAAACTCAATATCACACTTACCACCACTCCCCACATTCCCTCTGACCGTGCCTCTTCTCCCACGCCGTCTACCCACCATCATCTACAATAGAAACAACAACAACAGAAACAATATTATTCGTAATCATAATCATAGCCACACCAACAACATGTACAACGCACTAGCTTCCCTCATACCACCACCACCACCACCACCACCACCACCACCACTACCACCACCACTACCATCAACGGAAATACAACAGAAACACACAACTATTCCCATATAAATTGAATACTGAAAGCTTCACTAAAACCAAACTCACCGGGACAACCGCACCCACAGGCTCCACTGTTCCACCTGAAATTAAAAACACACAAGTTAATACTCTACAAATATTCAACAAAACACAATATTATACTTTCACCAAAACCACAGTGGTTCACCTCATCCAATAAAGCAGTGCTCCACGTCGCCACACACATTCACTTCACGTACCACTTACTTACTTACTTACTTACTCACTCACTCACTCACTCACTCACCACCACAACTCACACAATAAAAACACACAAATTAAACCCGATCAACATAATTACACTCACCATTCCATGCAATTACATACAACCATGAATCTATCTGCTTAACGATCTAACACTACCAAGTCACAATTGTCGTAACTCGGACCGGTCACTCAATTCAATCATGTACATCATAACGGAAATTCTTACCCAATCTAGCTGTTCTCTCGTCGGAAAACAACACACTCGTCTTCGCACATCACTAAACACTTATCACAACTACAAAACATCGTAGCTACCACTCTACAAATCAACTCGTCAAACAAACAAACAAACAAACACACACACACTAACACACAAAATATCTCCATGTGACCAAACAAATACTCAAAAGCAACATAACTATCACAATACCCAACACAACATCAATACTCATGAATCACGTCCCACACTAACAACAACAACAACAACAACAACAACCCACACTACCAAACGATTTGACAACAAATAAAGTGTCAAAAATCAACAATTACCTCTGTCAGGAAAACTGATCGATCGAGAAGAAACTAGTGAATTCAAATCGCCATTCATTGACATCGATTTCTCTGAAAAAATTCACCGATTAACAAACACACATCAGTTGAGTCTGATACTATCACGTCGAAACAATGAAAGGTTACTAAGGAAAGTTTCGGATGCGCATTTTCTACAAATAGCATCCAAAACATAAATATACAACTTCAACTCCCAACACAAACACACCAAACTCATCAAAACCAATATGTACACTTCTGCACAACCACATAAAACTCCATACATGTTTCAATGCACTCACCTTCTTCATCACCCTCCGTCAATTTCGGATCCATCGCCGTCAACACGCACACAGCTTTAGATTCACCCACTGTCAAAACAGAACACCCTGAAACGGTGCTCGCATCTCCGTTCACTGATCCTAAAACAATACAACCCATAATCAATATCAATAAAACAAGTCGTTCCTAACAAATAACACTCAACTGAACATCTACGAAAATATCTCAAAATTACCTTTCTCAACTATGGGCTCTGCTAACACAGACTCGCTCAATCTCAATGGGGAAAACGATTCTGAAAGTATACAAAAACAATTACACAAAATCTTAAATGCTCATCATCACATCGATAACAAACACTCCACTGTCACATTCACAGTAACATTGAATATAATCATCAACGCAAGCACCAATATGACAAGCGAAACACAACACCCACATTATCACATAGACAAATATCCTAAACAAAACAAATATCGACTTTCTTATTCAACCCTCCACCACATAAACACTGACTACTCACATCCACCAACCACATAGAAACTCAATATCACACTTACCACCACTCCCCACATTCCCTCTGACCGTGCCTCTTCTCCCACGCCGTCTACCCACCATCATCTACAATAGAAACAACAACAACAGAAACAATATTATTCGTAATCATAATCATAGCCACACCAACAACATGTACAACGCACTAGCTTCCCTCATACACCACCACCACCACCACCACCACCACCACCACCACTACCACCACCACTACCATCAACGGAAATACAACAGAAACACACAACTATTCCCATATAAATTGAATACTGAAAGCTTCACTAAAACCAAACTCACCGGGACAACCGCACCCACAGGCTCCACTGTTCCACCTGAAATTAAAAACACACAAGTTAATACTCTACAAATATTCAACAAAACACAATATTATACTTTCACCAAAACCACAGTGGTTCACCTCATCCAATAAAGCAGTGCTCCACGTCGCCACACACATTCACTTCACGTACCACTTACTTACTTACTTACTTACTCACTCACTCACTCACCACCACAACTCACACAATAAAAACACACAAATTAAACCCGATCAACATAATTACACTCACCATTCCATGCAATTACATACAACCATGAATCTATCTGCTTAACGATCTAACACTACCAAGTCACAATTGTCGTAACTCGGACCGGTCACTCAATTCAATCATGTACATCATAACGGAAATTCTTACCCAATCTAGCTGTTCTCTCGTCGGAAAACAACACACTCGTCTTCGCACATCACTAAACACTTATCACAACTACAAAACATCGTAGCTACCACTCTACAAATCAACTCGTCAAACAAACAAACAAACAAACACAACACACACACACACTAACACACAAAATATCTCCATGTGACCAAACAAATACTCAAAAGCAACATAACTATCACAATACCCAACACAACATCAATACTCATGAATCACGTCCCACACCCACAACTACCAAACGATTTGACAACAAATAAAGTGTCAAAAATCAACAATTACCTCTGTCAGGAAAACTGATCGATCGAGAAGAAACTAGTGAATTCAAATCGCCATTCATTGACATCGATTTCTCTGAAAAAATTCACCGATTAACAAACACACATCAGTTGAGTCTGATACTATCACGTCGAAACAATGAAAGGTTACTAAGGAAAGTTTCGGATGCGCATTTTCTACAAATAGCATCCAAAACATAAATATACAACTTCAACTCCCAACACAAACACACCAAACTCATCAAAACCAATATGTACACTTCTGCACAACCACATAAAACTCCATACATGTTTCAATGCACTCACCTTCTTCATCACCCTCCGTCAATTTCGGATCCATCGCCGTCAACACGCACACAGCTTTAGATTCACCCACTGTCAAAACAGAACACCCTGAAACGGTGCTCGCATCTCCGTTCACTGATCCTAAAACAATACAACCCATAATCAATATCAATAAAACAAGTCGTTCCTAACAAATAACACTCAACTGAACATCTACGAAAATATCTCAAAATTACCTTTCTCAACTATGGGCTCTGCTAACACAGACTCGCTCAATCTCAATGGGGAAAACGATTCTGAAAGTATACAAAAACAATTACACAAAATCTTAAATGCTCATCATCACATCGATAACAAACACTCCACTGTCACATTCACAGTAACATTGAATATAATCATCAACGCAAGCACCAATATGACAAGCGAAACACAACACCCACATTATCACATAGACAAATATCCTAAACAAAACAAATATCGACTTTCTTATTCAACCCTCCACCACATAAACACTGACTACTCACATCCACCAACCACATAGAAACTCAATATCACACTTACCACCACTCCCCACATTCCCTCTGACCGTGCCTCTTCTCCCACGCCGTCTACCCACCATCATCTACAATAGAAACAACAACAACAGAAACAATATTATTCGTAATCATAATCATAGCCACACCAACAACATGTACAACGCACTAGCTTCCCTCATACACCACCACCACCACCACCACCACCACCACTACCACCACCACTACCATCAACGGAAATACAACAGAAACACACAACTATTCCCATATAAATTGAATACTGAAAGCTTCACTAAAACCAAACTCACCGGGACAACCGCACCCACAGGCTCCACTGTTCCACCTGAAATTAAAAACACACAAGTTAATACTCTACAAATATTCAACAAAACACAATATTATACTTTCACCAAAACCACAGTGGTTCACCTCATCCAATAAAGCAGTGCTCCACGTCGCCACACACATTCACTTCACGTACCACCTACTTACTTACTACTCACTCACTCACTCACTCACTCACCACCACAACTCACACAATAAAAACACACAAATTAAACCCGATCAACATAATTACACTCACCATTCCATGCAATTACATACAACCATGAATCTATCTGCTTAACGATCTAACACTACCAAGTCACAATTGTCGTAACTCGGACCGGTCACTCAATTCAATCATGTACATCATAACGGAAATTCTTACCCAATCTAGCTGTTCTCTCGTCGGAAAACAACACACTCGTCTTCGCACATCACTAAACACTTATCACAACTACAAAACATCGTAGCTACCACTCTACAAATCAACTCGTCAAACAAACAAACAAACAAACACACACACACTAACACACAAAATATCTCCATGTGACCAAACAAATACTCAAAAGCAACATAACTATCACAATACCCAACACAACATCAATACTCATGAATCACGTCCCACACTAACAACAACAACAACAACAACCCACACTACCAAACGATTTGACAACAAATAAAGTGTCAAAAATCAACAATTACCTCTGTCAGGAAAACTGATCGATCGAGAAGAAACTAGTGAATTCAAATCGCCATTCATTGACATCGATTTCTCTGAAAAAATTCACCGATTAACAAACACACATCAGTTGAGTCTGATACTATCACGTCGAAACAATGAAAGGTTACTAAGGAAAGTTTCGGATGCGCATTTTCTACAAATAGCATCCAAAACATAAATATACAACTTCAACTCCCAACACAAACACACCAAACTCATCAAAACCAATATGTACACTTCTGCACAACCACATAAAACTCCATACATGTTTCAATGCACTCACCTTCTTCATCACCCTCCGTCAATTTCGGATCCATCGCCGTCAACACGCACACAGCTTTAGATTCACCCACTGTCAAAACAGAACACCCTGAAACGGTGCTCGCATCTCCGTTCACTGATCCTAAAACAATACAACCCATAATCAATATCAATAAAACAAGTCGTTCCTAACAAATAACACTCAACTGAACATCTACGAAAATATCTCAAAATTACCTTTCTCAACTATGGGCTCTGCTAACACAGACTCGCTCAATCTCAATGGGGAAAACGATTCTGAAAGTATACAAAAACAATTACACAAAATCTTAAATGCTCATCATCACATCGATAACAAACACTCCACTGTCACATTCACAGTAACATTGAATATAATCATCAACGCAAGCACCAATATGACAAGCGAAACACAACACCCACATTATCACATAGACAAATATCCTAAACAAAACAAATATCGACTTTCTTATTAAACCCTCCACCACATAAACACTGACTACTCACATCCACCAACCACATAGAAACTCAATATCACACTTACCACCACTCCCCACATTCCCTCTGACCGTGCCTCTTCTCCCACGCCGTCTACCCACCATCATCTACAATAGAAACAACAACAACAGAAACAATATTATTCGTAATCATAATCATAGCCACACCAACAACATGTACAACGCACTAGCTTCCTCATACACCACCACCACCACCACCACCACCACCACCACTACCACCACCACTACCATCAACGGAAATACAACAGAAACACACAACTATTCCCATATAAATTGAATACTGAAAGCTTCACTAAAACCAAACTCACCGGGACAACCGCACCCACAGGCTCCACTGTTCCACCTGAAATTAAAAACACACAAGTTAATACTCTACAAATATTCAACAAAACACAATATTATACTTTCACCAAAACCACAGTGGTTCACCTCATCCAATAAAGCAGTGCTCCACGTCGCCACACACATTCACTTCACGTACCACCTTACTTACTTACTACTCACTCACTCACTCACTCACCACCACAACTCACACAATAAAAACACACAAATTAAACCCGATCAACATAATTACACTCACCATTCCATGCAATTACATACAACCATGAATCTATCTGCTTAACGATCTAACACTACCAAGTCACAATTGTCGTAACTCGGACCGGTCACTCAATTCAATCATGTACATCATAACGGAAATTCTTACCCAATCTAGCTGTTCTCTCGTCGGAAAACAACACACTCGTCTTCGCACATCACTAAACACTTATCACAACTACAAAACATCGTAGCTACCACTCTACAAATCAACTCGTCAAACAAACAAACAAACAAACACACACACACTAACACACAAAATATCTCCATGTGACCAAACAAATACTCAAAAGCAACATAACTATCACAATACCCAACACAACATCAATACTCATGAATCACGTCCCACACTAACAACAACAACAACAACAACAACCCACACTACCAAACGATTTGACAACAAATAAAGTGTCAAAAATCAACAATTACCTCTGTCAGGAAAACTGATCGATCGAGAAGAAACTAGTGAATTCAAATCGCCATTCATTGACATCGATTTCTCTGAAAAAATTCACCGATTAACAAACACACATCAGTTGAGTCTGATACTATCACGTCGAAACAATGAAAGGTTACTAAGGAAAGTTTCGGATGCGCATTTTCTACAAATAGCATCCAAAACATAAATATACAACTTCAACTCCCAACACAAACACACCAAACTCATCAAAACCAATATGTACACTTCTGCACAACCACATAAAACTCCATACATGTTTCAATGCACTCACCTTCTTCATCACCCTCCGTCAATTTCGGATCCATCGCCGTCAACACGCACACAGCTTTAGATTCACCCACTGTCAAAACAGAACACCCTGAAACGGTGCTCGCATCTCCGTTCACTGATCCTAAAACAATACAACCCATAATCAATATCAATAAAACAAGTCGTTCCTAACAAATAACACTCAACTGAACATCTACGAAAATATCTCAAAATTACCTTTCTCAACTATGGGCTCTGCTAACACAGACTCGCTCAATCTCAATGGGGAAAACGATTCTGAAAGTATACAAAAACAATTACACAAAATCTTAAATGCTCATCATCACATCGATAACAAACACTCCACTGTCACATTCACAGTAACATTGAATATAATCATCAACGCAAGCACCAATATGACAAGCGAAACACAACACCCACATTATCACATAGACAAATATCCTAAACAAAACAAATATCGACTTTCTTATTAAACCCTCCACCACATAAACACTGACTACTCACATCCACCAACCACATAGAAACTCAATATCACACTTACCACCACTCCCCACATTCCCTCTGACCGTGCCTCTTCTCCCACGCCGTCTACCCACCATCATCTACAATAGAAACAACAACAACAGAAACAATATTATTCGTAATCATAATCATAGCCACACCAACAACATGTACAACGCACTAGCTTCCCTCATACCACCACCACCACCACCACTACCACCACCACTACCATCAACGGAAATACAACAGAAACACACAACTATTCCCATATAAATTGAATACTGAAAGCTTCACTAAAACTAAACTCACCGGGACAACCGCACCCACAGGCTCCACTGTTCCACCTGAAATTAAAAACACACAAGTTAATACTCTACAAATATTCAACAAAACACAATATTATACTTTCACCAAAACCACAGTGGTTCACCTCATCCAATAAAGCAGTGCTCCACGTCGCCACACACATTCACTTCACGTACCACCTACTTACTTACTTACTCACTCACTCACCACCACAACTCACACAATAAAAACACACAAATTAAACCCGATCAACATAATTACACTCACCATTCCATGCAATTACATACAACCATGAATCTATCTGCTTAACGATCTAACACTACCAAGTCACAATTGTCGTAACTCGGACCGGTCACTCAATTCAATCATGTACATCATAACGGAAATTCTTACCCAATCTAGCTGTTCTCTCGTCGGAAAACAACACACTCGTCTTCGCACATCACTAAACACTTATCACAACTACAAAACATCGTAGCTACCACTCTACAAATCAACTCGTCAAACAAACAAACAAACAAACACACACACACTAACACACAAAATATCTCCATGTGACCAAACAAATACTCAAAAGCAACATAACTATCACAATACCCAACACAACATCAATACTCATGAATCACGTCCCACACTAACAACAACAACAACAACAACAACAACCCACACTACCAAACGATTTGACAACAAATAAAGTGTCAAAAATCAACAATTACCTCTGTCAGGAAAACTGATCGATCGAGAAGAAACTAGTGAATTCAAATCGCCATTCATTGACATCGATTTCTCTGAAAAAATTCACCGATTAACAAACACACATCAGTTGAGTCTGATACTATCACGTCGAAACAATGAAAGGTTACTAAGGAAAGTTTCGGATGCGCATTTTCTACAAATAGCATCCAAAACATAAATATACAACTTCAACTCCCAACACAAACACACCAAACTCATCAAAACCAATATGTACACTTCTGCACAACCACATAAAACTCCATACATGTTTCAATGCACTCACCTTCTTCATCACCCTCCGTCAATTTCGGATCCATCGCCGTCAACACGCACACAGCTTTAGATTCACCCACTGTCAAAACAGAACACCCTGAAACGGTGCTCGCATCTCCGTTCACTGATCCTAAAACAATACAACCCATAATCAATATCAATAAAACAAGTCGTTCCTAACAAATAACACTCAACTGAACATCTACGAAAATATCTCAAAATTACCTTTCTCAACTATGGGCTCTGCTAACACAGACTCGCTCAATCTCAATGGGGAAAACGATTCTGAAAGTATACAAAAACAATTACACAAAATCTTAAATGCTCATCATCACATCGATAACAAACACTCCACTGTCACATTCACAGTAACATTGAATATAATCATCAACGCAAGCACCAATATGACAAGCGAAACACAACACCCACATTATCACATAGACAAATATCCTAAACAAAACAAATATCGACTTTCTTATTAAACCCTCCACCACATAAACACTGACTACTCACATCCACCAACCACATAGAAACTCAATATCACACTTACCACCACTCCCCACATTCCCTCTGACCGTGCCTCTTCTCCCACGCCGTCTACCCACCATCATCTACAATAGAAACAACAACAACAGAAACAATATTATTCGTAATCATAATCATAGCCACACCAACAACATGTACAACGCACTAGCTTCCCTCACCACCACCACCACCACCACCACCACCACTACCACCACCACTACCATCAACGGAAATACAACAGAAACACACAACTATTCCCATATAAATTGAATACTGAAAGCTTCACTAAAACTAAACTCACCGGGACAACCGCACCCACAGGCTCCACTGTTCCACCTGAAATTAAAAACACACAAGTTAATACTCTACAAATATTCAACAAAACACAATATTATACTTTCACCAAAACCACAGTGGTTCACCTCATCCAATAAAGCAGTGCTCCACGTCGCCACACACATTCACTTCACGTACCACCTACTTACTTACTTACTCACTCACTCACCACCACAACTCACACAATAAAAACACACAAATTAAACCCGATCAACATAATTACACTCACCATTCCATGCAATTACATACAACCATGAATCTATCTGCTTAACGATCTAACACTACCAAGTCACAATTGTCGTAACTCGGACCGGTCACTCAATTCAATCATGTACATCATAACGGAAATTCTTACCCAATCTAGCTGTTCTCTCGTCGGAAAACAACACACTCGTCTTCGCACATCACTAAACACTTATCACAACTACAAAACATCGTAGCTACCACTCTACAAATCAACTCGTCAAACAAACAAACAAACAACACACACACACTAACACACAAAATATCTCCATGTGACCAAACAAATACTCAAAAGCAACATAACTATCACAATACCCAACACAACATCAATACTCATGAATCACGTCCCACACTAACAACAACAACAACAACAACAACCCACACTACCAAA
This sequence comes from Schistosoma haematobium, assembly GCF_000699445.3. Lineage (NCBI taxonomy): Eukaryota > Metazoa > Platyhelminthes > Trematoda > Strigeidida > Schistosomatidae > Schistosoma > Schistosoma haematobium. The sequence continues at coordinate 29,909 of NW_026137081.1, forward strand.
CGATTTGACAACAAATAAAGTGTCAAAAATCAACAATTACCTCTGTCAGGAAAACTGATCGATCGAGAAGAAACTAGTGAATTCAAATCGCCATTCATTGACATCGATTTCTCTGAAAAAATTCACCGATTAACAAACACACATCAGTTGAGTCTGATACTATCACGTCGAAACAATGAAAGGTTACTAAGGAAAGTTTCGGATGCGCATTTTCTACAAATAGCATCCAAAACATAAATATACAACTTCAACTCCCAACACAAACACACCAAACTCATCAAAACCAATATGTACACTTCTGCACAACCACATAAAACTCCATACATGTTTCAATGCACTCACCTTCTTCATCACCCTCCGTCAATTTCGGATCCATCGCCGTCAACACGCACACAGCTTTAGATTCACCCACTGTCAAAACAGAACACCCTGAAACGGTGCTCGCATCTCCGTTCACTGATCCTAAAACAATACAACCCATAATCAATATCAATAAAACAAGTCGTTCCTAACAAATAACACTCAACTGAACATCTACGAAAATATCTCAAAATTACCTTTCTCAACTATGGGCTCTGCTAACACAGACTCGCTCAATCTCAATGGGGAAAACGATTCTGAAAGTATACAAAAACAATTACACAAAATCTTAAATGCTCATCATCACATCGATAACAAACACTCCACTGTCACATTCACAGTAACATTGAATATAATCATCAACGCAAGCACCAATATGACAAGCGAAACACAACACCCACATTATCACATAGACAAATATCCTAAACAAAACAAATATCGACTTTCTTATTAAACCCTCCACCACATAAACACTGACTACTCACATCCACCAACCACATAGAAACTCAATATCACACTTACCACCACTCCCCACATTCCCTCTGACCGTGCCTCTTCTCCCACGCCGTCTACCCACCATCATCTACAATAGAAACAACAACAACAGAAACAATATTATTCGTAATCATAATCATAGCCACACCAACAACATGTACAACGCACTAGCTTCCCTCATACACCACCACCACCACCACCACCACCACCACTACCACCACCACTACCATCAACGGAAATACAACAGAAACACACAACTATTCCCATATAAATTGAATACTGAAAGCTTCACTAAAACTAAACTCACCGGGACAACCGCACCCACAGGCTCCACTGTTCCACCTGAAATTAAAAACACACAAGTTAATACTCTACAAATATTCAACAAAACACAATATTATACTTTCACCAAAACCACAGTGGTTCACCTCATCCAATAAAGCAGTGCTCCACGTCGCCACACACATTCACTTCACGTACCACCTACTTACTTACTTCACTCACTCACTCACCACCACAACTCACACAATAAAAACACACAAATTAAACCCGATCAACATAATTACACTCACCATTCCATGCAATTACATACAACCATGAATCTATCTGCTTAACGATCTAACACTACCAAGTCACAATTGTCGTAACTCGGACCGGTCACTCAATTCAATCATGTACATCATAACGGAAATTCTTACCCAATCTAGCTGTTCTCTCGTCGGAAAACAACACACTCGTCTTCGCACATCACTAAACACTTATCACAACTACAAAACATCGTAGCTACCACTCTACAAATCAACTCGTCAAACAAACAAACAAACAAACACACACACACTAACACACAAAATATCTCCATGTGACCAAACAAATACTCAAAAGCAACATAACTATCACAATACCCAACACAACATCAATACTCATGAATCACGTCCCACACTAACAACAACAACAACAACAACAACCCACACTACCAAACGATTTGACAACAAATAAAGTGTCAAAAATCAACAATTACCTCTGTCAGGAAAACTGATCGATCGAGAAGAAACTAGTGAATTCAAATCGCCATTCATTGACATCGATTTCTCTGAAAAAATTCACCGATTAACAAACACACATCAGTTGAGTCTGATACTATCACGTCGAAACAATGAAAGGTTACTAAGGAAAGTTTCGGATGCGCATTTTCTACAAATAGCATCCAAAACATAAATATACAACTTCAACTCCCAACACAAACACACCAAACTCATCAAAACCAATATGTACACTTCTGCACAACCACATAAAACTCCATACATGTTTCAATGCACTCACCTTCTTCATCACCCTCCGTCAATTTCGGATCCATCGCCGTCAACACGCACACAGCTTTAGATTCACCCACTGTCAAAACAGAACACCCTGAAACGGTGCTCGCATCTCCGTTCACTGATCCTAAAACAATACAACCCATAATCAATATCAATAAAACAAGTCGTTCCTAACAAATAACACTCAACTGAACATCTACGAAAATATCTCAAAATTACCTTTCTCAACTATGGGCTCTGCTAACACAGACTCGCTCAATCTCAATGGGGAAAACGATTCTGAAAGTATACAAAAACAATTACACAAAATCTTAAATGCTCATCATCACATCGATAACAAACACTCCACTGTCACATTCACAGTAACATTGAATATAATCATCAACGCAAGCACCAATATGACAAGCGAAACACAACACCCACATTATCACATAGACAAATATCCTAAACAAAACAAATATCGACTTTCTTATTAAACCCTCCACCACATAAACACTGACTACTCACATCCACCAACCACATAGAAACTCAATATCACACTTACCACCACTCCCCACATTCCCTCTGACCGTGCCTCTTCTCCCACGCCGTCTACCCACCATCATCTACAATAGAAACAACAACAACAGAAACAATATTATTCGTAATCATAATCATAGCCACACCAACAACATGTACAACGCACTAGCTTCCCTCATACACCACCACCACCACCACCACCACCACCACCACTACCATCAACGGAAATACAACAGAAACACACAACTATTCCCATATAAATTGAATACTGAAAGCTTCACTAAAACTAAACTCACCGGGACAACCGCACCCACAGGCTCCACTGTTCCACCTGAAATTAAAAACACACAAGTTAATACTCTACAAATATTCAACAAAACACAATATTATACTTTCACCAAAACCACAGTGGTTCACCTCATCCAATAAAGCAGTGCTCCACGTCGCCACACACATTCACTTCACGTACCACCTACTTACTTACTTACTCACTCACTCACCACCACAACTCACACAATAAAAACACACAAATTAAACCCGATCAACATAATTACACTCACCATTCCATGCAATTACATACAACCATGAATCTATCTGCTTAACGATCTAACACTACCAAGTCACAATTGTCGTAACTCGGACCGGTCACTCAATTCAATCATGTACATCATAACGGAAATTCTTACCCAATCTAGCTGTTCTCTCGTCGGAAAACAACACACTCGTCTTCGCACATCACTAAACACTTATCACAACTACAAAACATCGTAGCTACCACTCTACAAATCAACTCGTCAAACAAACAAACAAACAAACACACACACACTAACACACAAAATATCTCCATGTGACCAAACAAATACTCAAAAGCAACATAACTATCACAATACCCAACACAACATCAATACTCATGAATCACGTCCCACACTAACAACAACAACAACAACAACAACAACCCACACTACCAAACGATTTGACAACAAATAAAGTGTCAAAAATCAACAATTACCTCTGTCAGGAAAACTGATCGATCGAGAAGAAACTAGTGAATTCAAATCGCCATTCATTGACATCGATTTCTCTGAAAAAATTCACCGATTAACAAACACACATCAGTTGAGTCTGATACTATCACGTCGAAACAATGAAAGGTTACTAAGGAAAGTTTCGGATGCGCATTTTCTACAAATAGCATCCAAAACATAAATATACAACTTCAACTCCCAACACAAACACACCAAACTCATCAAAACCAATATGTACACTTCTGCACAACCACATAAAACTCCATACATGTTTCAATGCACTCACCTTCTTCATCACCCTCCGTCAATTTCGGATCCATCGCCGTCAACACGCACACAGCTTTAGATTCACCCACTGTCAAAACAGAACACCCTGAAACGGTGCTCGCATCTCCGTTCACTGATCCTAAAACAATACAACCCATAATCAATATCAATAAAACAAGTCGTTCCTAACAAATAACACTCAACTGAACATCTACGAAAATATCTCAAAATTACCTTTCTCAACTATGGGCTCTGCTAACACAGACTCGCTCAATCTCAATGGGGAAAACGATTCTGAAAGTATACAAAAACAATTACACAAAATCTTAAATGCTCATCATCACATCGATAACAAACACTCCACTGTCACATTCACAGTAACATTGAATATAATCATCAACGCAAGCACCAATATGACAAGCGAAACACAACACCCACATTATCACATAGACAAATATCCTAAACAAAACAAATATCGACTTTCTTATTAAACCCTCCACCACATAAACACTGACTACTCACATCCACCAACCACATAGAAACTCAATATCACACTTACCACCACTCCCCACATTCCCTCTGACCGTGCCTCTTCTCCCACGCCGTCTACCCACCATCATCTACAATAGAAACAACAACAACAGAAACAATATTATTCGTAATCATAATCATAGCCACACCAACAACATGTACAACGCACTAGCTTCCTCATACACCACCACCACCACCACCACCACCACCACCACTACCACCACCACTACCATCAACGGAAATACAACAGAAACACACAACTATTCCCATATAAATTGAATACTGAAAGCTTCACTAAAACTAAACTCACCGGGACAACCGCACCCACAGGCTCCACTGTTCCACCTGAAATTAAAAACACACAAGTTAATACTCTACAAATATTCAACAAAACACAATATTATACTTTCACCAAAACCACAGTGGTTCACCTCATCCAATAAAGCAGTGCTCCACGTCGCCACACACATTCACTTCACGTACCACCTACTTACTTACTTACTCACTCACTCACCACCACAACTCACACAATAAAAACACACAAATTAAACCCGATCAACATAATTACACTCACCATTCCATGCAATTACATACAACCATGAATCTATCTGCTTAACGATCTAACACTACCAAGTCACAATTGTCGTAACTCGGACCGGTCACTCAATTCAATCATGTACATCATAACGGAAATTCTTACCCAATCTAGCTGTTCTCTCGTCGGAAAACAACACACTCGTCTTCGCACATCACTAAACACTTATCACAACTACAAAACATCGTAGCTACCACTCTACAAATCAACTCGTCAAACAAACAAACAAACAAACACACACACACTAACACACAAAATATCTCCATGTGACCAAACAAATACTCAAAAGCAACATAACTATCACAATACCCAACACAACATCAATACTCATGAATCACGTCCCACACTAACAACAACAACAACAACAACAACCCACACTACCAAACGATTTGACAACAAATAAAGTGTCAAAAATCAACAATTACCTCTGTCAGGAAAACTGATCGATCGAGAAGAAACTAGTGAATTCAAATCGCCATTCATTGACATCGATTTCTCTGAAAAAATTCACCGATTAACAAACACACATCAGTTGAGTCTGATACTATCACGTCGAAACAATGAAAGGTTACTAAGGAAAGTTTCGGATGCGCATTTTCTACAAATAGCATCCAAAACATAAATATACAACTTCAACTCCCAACACAAACACACCAAACTCATCAAAACCAATATGTACACTTCTGCACAACCACATAAAACTCCATACATGTTTCAATGCACTCACCTTCTTCATCACCCTCCGTCAATTTCGGATCCATCGCCGTCAACACGCACACAGCTTTAGATTCACCCACTGTCAAAACAGAACACCCTGAAACGGTGCTCGCATCTCCGTTCACTGATCCTAAAACAATACAACCCATAATCAATATCAATAAAACAAGTCGTTCCTAACAAATAACACTCAACTGAACATCTACGAAAATATCTCAAAATTACCTTTCTCAACTATGGGCTCTGCTAACACAGACTCGCTCAATCTCAATGGGGAAAACGATTCTGAAAGTATACAAAAACAATTACACAAAATCTTAAATGCTCATCATCACATCGATAACAAACACTCCACTGTCACATTCACAGTAACATTGAATATAATCATCAACGCAAGCACCAATATGACAAGCGAAACACAACACCCACATTATCACATAGACAAATATCCTAAACAAAACAAATATCGACTTTCTTATTAAACCCTCCACCACATAAACACTGACTACTCACATCCACCAACCACATAGAAACTCAATATCACACTTACCACCACTCCCCACATTCCCTCTGACCGTGCCTCTTCTCCCACGCCGTCTACCCACCATCATCTACAATAGAAACAACAACAACAGAAACAATATTATTCGTAATCATAATCATAGCCACACCAACAACATGTACAACGCACTAGCTTCCCTCATACACCACCACCACCACCACCACCACCACCACTACCACCACCACTACCATCAACGGAAATACAACAGAAACACACAACTATTCCCATATAAATTGAATACTGAAAGCTTCACTAAAACTAAACTCACCGGGACAACCGCACCCACAGGCTCCACTGTTCCACCTGAAATTAAAAACACACAAGTTAATACTCTACAAATATTCAACAAAACACAATATTATACTTTCACCAAAACCACAGTGGTTCACCTCATCCAATAAAGCAGTGCTCCACGTCGCCACACACATTCACTTCACGTACCACCTACTTACTTACTTACTCACTCACTCACCACCACAACTCACACAATAAAAACACACAAATTAAACCCGATCAACATAATTACACTCACCATTCCATGCAATTACATACAACCATGAATCTATCTGCTTAACGATCTAACACTACCAAGTCACAATTGTCGTAACTCGGACCGGTCACTCAATTCAATCATGTACATCATAACGGAAATTCTTACCCAATCTAGCTGTTCTCTCGTCGGAAAACAACACACTCGTCTTCGCACATCACTAAACACTTATCACAACTACAAAACATCGTAGCTACCACTCTACAAATCAACTCGTCAAACAAACAAACAAACAAACACACACACACTAACACACAAAATATCTCCATGTGACCAAACAAATACTCAAAAGCAACATAACTATCACAATACCCAACACAACATCAATACTCATGAATCACGTCCCAACAACAACAACAACAACAACCCACACTACCAAACGATTTGACAACAAATAAAGTGTCAAAAATCAACAATTACCTCTGTCAGGAAAACTGATCGATCGAGAAGAAACTAGTGAATTCAAATCGCCATTCATTGACATCGATTTCTCTGAAAAAATTCACCGATTAACAAACACACATCAGTTGAGTCTGATACTATCACGTCGAAACAATGAAAGGTTACTAAGGAAAGTTTCGGATGCGCATTTTCTACAAATAGCATCCAAAACATAAATATACAACTTCAACTCCCAACACAAACACACCAAACTCATCAAAACCAATATGTACACTTCTGCACAACCACATAAAACTCCATACATGTTTCAATGCACTCACCTTCTTCATCACCCTCCGTCAATTTCGGATCCATCGCCGTCAACACGCACACAGCTTTAGATTCATCCACTGTCAAAACAGAACACCCTGAAACGGTGCTCGCATCTCCGTTCACTGATCCTAAAACAATACAACCCATAATCAATATCAATAAAACAAGTCGTTCCTAACAAATAACACTCAACTGAACATCTACGAAAATATCTCAAAATTACCTTTCTCAACTATGGGCTCTGCTAACACAGACTCGCTCAATCTCAATGGGGAAAACGATTCTGAAAGTATACAAAAACAATTACACAAAATCTTAAATGCTCATCATCACATCGATAACAAACACTCCACTGTCACATTCACAGTAACATTGAATATAATCATCAACGCAAGCACCAATATG
>NW_026137082.1:0-43362 GCF_000699445.3 Schistosoma haematobium
ACTTCACTTATCTTGGAAGTCTGATCAGCCCTAATGGGTTGGTGTCTGACGAAATCTCAGCACGGATTCGAAAAGCTCGTTTGGCTTTTGCCAACTTACGTCACCTATGGCGAAGGCGAGATATCCGTCTATCAATAAAAGAACGAGTATACTGCGCGGCAGTCCGTTCTGTTTCGATTTACGGCTGCGAAACATGGCCATTAAGAGTAGAAGACACTCGTAAGCTACTAGTGCTTGACCACAGATGCCTTAGAAATATTGCGGGCGTCTGCTGAGATCACCGGGTAAGTAGTGAGGTTAGACGCAGTGTATTAGGGAATGATGGTAAATCAGTTGATGAGGTTGTGAATCTTCATCGACTGAGATGGTTGGGCCACGTGCTGTGTATGTCTGAACAACGATTACCACGACGTGCAATGCTAACCGATGTTGGAGATGGTTGGAAGAAAGTTAGGGGCGGCCAAACCAAAACGTGGTATCAGTCCACAAAGTCACTAACTTCCAGTCTGAGCCATGTTGCTAAATGCAGACTACTTGGTTGGGTCCGCATGACTATCGTAACCAATGGTTGGAGACTCTGAGTGACATGGCTCAGAATCGATCACAATGGCGTCGGTGTATACACTCTCTGTCTTCCCTTAAACTAAGAGATTAAAATTACTTTATATCTTTCTTTCTACGAACTAATTCTTTCTTCCTGTACTACATCCTTATATGCAATCTTTCTTTTATATATTACCACAACTGAATTAAATACTTTTATGAATCCGGTGTCCATCTTTTTGTGTTAATGAGGTATGGCAACTTGGACCGATGCATATATGCGCCTGGTCCTGCGTTATAGCTGACTGACTGACTGAACCGGAAACCCTAATACAAAGTTGTTTTTCTGAAAATTTGGCATTAAAGGAGGTGATTGTAAATAGGGAGTAGTATGACAACATAAAAAACTCTAATTCTTATTATTCATAAACTTACTTTGTTAAAGTGGCTGAAAACAATAAAGTTTGTCGATCAGGAGTTAAATTTTGAAGAATTACTTCTAAATCATCACGAAATGTTGGATCTAATAATCTATCAGCTTCATCTAATATAAGTAATTTTAAATTAGACATATCAAGAAGAGAATTTTCAGTTTGATGTTGAGCCATTCGACCAGGAGTTCCAATTAGAATATTTGCTCGTGATATACTATTCCATTCTTGATTTTTTAAAGCCTACAAAGAATGAAAAACAATAATAACACTGAATATTAAACAAAAATAAACTTGAAAAATCATATCCTATATAGAAAGTATACAAGTAATCTAACCAGTTAAATTCAAGTTCAATCCAGAGGCATATGGATGAAGGGCTCATGATAGATGAATGAGGTGGTTGATTAATACGGTTTTGGTTATCTATTTATGAGAAAAATTTTTTAAAAAATGCAATCCTAAGGGTACATATTTAATAGATGTGGATCATTTTAAGGATTTCGTACTTTCCGATAGGTGGTACTTTAATCACTCTTGAAAAACATCATCAGAGGACAAACTTCTGATAGAAGTGAACTATTTATACTTTTCCACACACGACTAACAGTTTATTCTGTCGACTTTAATTGGCTGTTATTGATCATTGTTTTGTGATTTTTTGGACAGTTATTTCCAATGACTTGATTTTCCTAGCAATCCATTTACACTAGATTTAAAAACTTTCCAAATCGAACTTTTGTTCAATGTGTATTGACACCTAAATAGTGTTCATTCAAACGAAGATAAACGAGGTTCCTACTTTGTCCGATGTAGGTGCTTATCGTAGATGGAATGGTTTAATCTATTAATTCATCCTTGGAGAAAAAGTTGTGCTCAATGACTTGACTATGATAGAAATTAATGAACTTATCAAACAAAACATTATTACGAGGATACTCAGTCACATATTTTACCAAAAAACTATCAGTTCAGTAGATGTGCTCGTACTGTAATGTGATCTATTTATTTATTTATTTGAACACATAGATATTAGTAAAAGGAGGCATCAAATACATATGCGCCACACAAATCTCATTTGATATATGTGAGGGCGTTGCTACTGCCCCGGTGCCCAAACAGAAGCAGGTAGTTTTCTTAGGGGACCACATCCGGAGCCTTTGACCTAAAGGTGTGTTCCACAAGGAAGTGGAGCAACTTAAGGAGATGCAGTCACATGGTAGCCAGTGACTAATAATTGGTTCATATGCCGTTTGTTACCTTAGGGTACTGGAGTCCATGAGCACCATTGGTTTGGAATGAGAGTTTTTCAACTCCCCTAGGTGGACTCTCCGTGTCGACTAACCCGGCTAAAACACCGGACATTCGGTTTTCGTTACAGTAATTGGTTTTTCATCTGAGGAGTAGATCTATATTATTTATTCTGATGCTAGTCCTACTGGGAACAATTTGAAATTGATAAATCGAATTAGGGAGTATTTATTTTGATTGGGATTCGAATGTCATATTGGATACATCTGAAACTTTAGTGTTGAGAGTTGCACATTTTAATCCCTAAAAGTGTATTATTCTCCTTGACATTAGAAATTTGTCATATAAATGGTCATCAACATGTAAGAATTTTTAGTTTAGAGATTTCTGTCAATCTCATCTAACCATTAAGTAGCTTTGTCATTAATGACTGTGAGAAACACTAGCTTAAAAAGTGCACTAACAGAAATTATGATAAGTCCATCCTGAGTACACAGATTTCAATAAATTGACTTTTGGAAAGAAGTAACAAAGTAAATTATGTAATTCGGTAGTTGAAAGTAGTCAACAGGAAATCTTGAACTCATCTTTCGTGCTATTTGGTATTGGTCAACAAGGTGTACCTTTAATATTGAGGGAACTGATGTTTTCTGGAGGATTCGGTCCCGCGTTACTCAGATTCACAGTCAGAGACGTTACCACTGAGCTATTCAATTTTAAGTGTAGCTCAGTTCAATAGGAGGCTATTTGCGGCTCAAAAAGACCATTGATAAGTCCTTTGACTGTGAAGCAGAGTGATGAGAGATCGAATCCGCCAAAACTCATCAATTCCCTCAATATTACAGGTACACGTTGCTGACGAGTGCCAAATAGCATGAAGATTGAGTCCAAGGTTACCTGTCGATTACCTCCAACCACCAACTTACTTCCCAACAATGTACGCGATATCGAGTCAGACTAGTGATCATATTGCAAGTCGATAGATGAAATTTGCTCAACACTAAGAAAGACTTTATATACATTACATTGGTGACTTTTCAGCAATCAATCAATTGCAAATATAAATTATCTATGAAGAACCTGTTTATATACTCGAATTTAAGCCATATTGTTTCAATGAGTACTAATGATACTATACGGTTGCTTATGTTAAATTAAGTGGATCGAATTCAACCCTGTAACCTATTTGATAAAACACGAGTACTTCCACTATTTCACTACTATTCATACATGTAGTACTAGGATAAGTGTTATCATTCAATTCAAAACTAAAGAATAGAGAAACAAGGATCTGGGTCGAATAAATTTCGTTTACATGATAGTTAAACCCTTTTGAAATATAATACTCTCTTCTAACTTGATGATTCCTATTCGATGCATAAGGTTGAAAAACCAAACCTACCGAGACTTTGCCGCCCATAATGTTCATCATAGTGAAGTGGTGTTCACGAGCAATTTTGGCAAATACGCTGAAAATCTGTCTTGATAATTCGCGAGTTGGTGTTAAAATTATGGCGACTGGACCATCAAACATGGAAACTTTGCTTTGATGAAGAAGTTCAAGCACAGGGATTGCAAAAGCAATCGTCTTGCCACTACCAGTAGGTGCTTCAGCAACCACATCTTGTCCAAGAAGGGCAGGTTTTAAGACTAGCTTTTGAATTGCAGTAGGCTTTGTGTAACCTGACAATTTTAACCCCTTCAATGTTTCTTTAGACAAAAGAAACTGTGTAAAGAAATTGCATTTGGATGTGTCTATCTAAAATGCAGAAATATTTTAATATTGAAACAAAAGCTTACACTTTGAAGACGTTCGTTAGTGGAGGACTGAGGGTTAGAGTCACGAGTCATAAGTAGAGAATTTTCGGTTTCTAAGTAATATTAGAAGCGTATGACAAATCTGTTCCGGCTACTGATTTTCAACCTACAGTCGATAATAGCAAGATGAAAATACCATGAATTAAAGTTAACTGAGCACAATAAAGTACACCAATAAGCTCAAACTAGACTAATATTTTACATGGTTATTGAATAAGATACACAACATATATTATAGAACTCATGAGCACTTAAATAAAGTGTGAGGGACAAAAATGAAGTCAAGACACATGAAACTAGAGGCAAGCATAAAAGAATAAGAAAACAAATTAGTTTATGCGCCCCAAAACTAATACTCTAAGTATTAGATCGGTTTCTTGTTTACATTAACTCTCATGACAATGTTTTGCGAATCTGGCAATATTTAATCTCAGAACTAAATTGGCATGTTGATACAACTCATAAATACGTATCCTAGTGTTTGTAATGTCAAGGAAATAGAGCCGCCAAACTGGAGTACCGCATAGACCTGATGATGAGAAGTTGAGTATATTTTATTTTGCAGGCTTGTAATGATTTCAAGACGCTTAGATAGAGTGATGACCCAGATTGATGCATGTATGAAGCATAAAAACGATTGATCTAGTGAACTTCAGAACACACCAGTTAGATTTTATGTTAGTAAAAACGTAGTTATCCCCATTGATCTTAATTGGTTTATTGACCAAATTTAAGAAATTCTTACAGCTTTCTAATAGATCTGCTTAACTAGGGTGGACTTTAAATAACAAGTAATCCACCCAATACAGCTTGATTGGGTCGTGGCAAAGTACTAATCCGATTACCGCTCAGAAACCATATGAAAAGATGAGAAGCTGAAAAGGAACTAAAACTAAAGTTAGGTGCTGGCAAGAAGGACCTTAGATTCAAATTTTCGGGTGGTGAGGCTTCAACAGAGAATGATGCCGAAGCCACTTTTGGTGCAGTATGAAATCATTTAAACGACCTTCGGATCTGTTACACAAATGTCCGGAACTTGCTCAACAAGCGATCGGAGCAAGGTATACCAATAGACTCTACCAAGCCGGATGTAATCACTGTTAGCCCCCAAATGCCCTGGTACAGCCGAGAATGGGGAGAGTTCTCTCTCCCTCTCCAAATGCTCTCACATGGACACGCGTAAATAGCCTCTGTCAGGAAAGTCCTACTCACTGCATTCTCGCACCACTGGTGTTGTTTGCGAAATTGAGAGGATGAAAACCAAATGTCCAGTGCTTTAACCGGGTTGGTGAACAGGGAGAGTTCACCTAAGGGAGTTGGAAAACCCTCATTTCAAACCAATGATGCACATGGGCTAGCTCCAGTATCCTGAAGGGACAAATGGCGTATGAACCAATCGTTGGTCACCGGTTACCATGGAACTGCATCTCCTTACGATGCCCCACTTCCTTGTGGATCTGACCTTCATGTCGGAGGCTCCGGGTGTGACCCCTAAGAAAGCGCCCTGCTTCTGTTTGGGCATCCGGTCAGTATCAACGCCGTCACACATATCAAATGAGATTTGTGTGGCGCTTATGTATTTGATGCCTCCTTATACCAATATCTATGTGTGCAAATAATAATAATAATAATCACCGTTACAGAAACTTGGCTGACTCAGTGTGTAGACAGTAGGGAACTTGATCTCAAAACTTCCACATTATTAAGAGCCGACAGAATCTAGGAGCGTAAAAAAGGGACCAGTTCTATTAATTAGAAATACTATCCCCTTTATCGTTATCGATAACACACCCCATGAGAGTGGGATGTGTGAATTAGTTAGTTGCAGTTTGGAATTCAAAGAACAACAGCTGATGAGTGCTTTAGTCTACCTCAGTCCAAACTCTGAGGTGAATGATGTCTTGCTAAAGGGTTTCAACACTTAGTCATCAAGTGGTCTATGATTAATCTTAACAGGTCTAAATGCACCTACAGTAGACTGGGAAAATCTGAGGACTATGATGTCAGAAAATTCCTTCGAACAGAAAGTAATTGACGCAGTTATCACATATGTCCTAGTGCAACATGTGAAAGAAGCAAACAAGTACCACCTAGACTCTGAATCATCCTTACTAGACCTCATATTGGCATATTATGAGGATGACGTAACAAATCTTCATTATACGCCACCCTTAAGTTAGGGTGACCACAAAATTCTAGTCTTTGATCTCCATATTGTTGTCAACAACAATGAACTAGAGAAATGATCTGAATGGTCTAAAACTTGACAGTTATTGATGAGTGATTCTAAGTGCATAATGGTGCATATTGGTCACCAAGGTATAACTACACACACTGTGAAAAGCAGTGAGTTTTTTTTCTTTATTTGAACACATATTTCTTAAATTTTCCAATTTTTTTAATTTTTAGATCATTTTAAATATAATCGTCTAAAAGACTCGTCATCGACGTGACTATATGAAAATTTTCATTTGTGACGTTTAGCATATATTAAGAAACAGACAATGTGATATTGGTTAGTAACCGGTTAGGTGAAGAATAATTAAGTCAGATCATGTGATGAATATAATAGATTTCGGTTACTCATTTAGAATATAGAATCATATTTCAACCTCACTCAATTTTCAAAACTTTATATTTATTTATTTGAACACATGAAAAATGGGTACAAACGGGCACTGAATACATATACGCCACACAAGTCACTTGATTTGTGTGTGAGTTGTGATACTGCCCGGGTGACATCCGAAGCTGGTGGTTTTCCTAGAGGGCTACACACAGAGCTTTCGACACAAAGGACTGATCCACGAGGCAGTGGAGCAACGTAAGATGTGAGTGACCAACGATTGGTTTATATGACATTTGTTCCGTCAGGATCATGGAGCCCACGTGCACCATTGGTTTTCCAACTCTCCTAAATGGACCCTCCGTGTCCACCAACCCGGTTAGGGCACCGAACATTCGCTTTTTGTCCTTTCGATTCTGTAAACAACACCCCTGCCACGAGAAGTCAAAGTAGGACTTCCCTGACATGTTCTATATACGCGTGGCCATGTGAGAACGGACTCCCCTTACCCTCGGTCGTACCAGGGCATTTGGGGCTTTGAATTACCTGTTGTCCAGTCACATAATGACCCAAGAGTCATTGTTAGCCAAAACTTAAAAACTACTGCACACTGCCATTCGATAGCTGCCAAAGATTTCAGAGACTTGTGGTTAATATGTAGAGCCATCAGCCCTGTCCATATTAAAAACTTTCAGACCTGTATACAGTGTTTGCATGTCTTAAACGTGATTACTGTATACAAGCGGCCAGCCTCTGACTAAAAAAGACGGTGAGTTTTTGAAAAGGGTTCAAAAAACGGCAACTAAGTTGATCCAGTGAATCATAAAGCTCCCATAGGTTGGTAAACTGGCCAAATTAAAACTTCTCCCTGTGATATAGAGGGTTCAGAGGAGACTCAATTAGTTTTTAAACTACTTAGTGATAAATATGCATCTGATATACCCCAACATTTTTTGTCTTCCAAAACAGAGAATCTATGAAGACACTAAAAATGTTCACAAGCCCAGAACAAATTACTTGTCAGCTGACTATCGAATTTCCGATCGAATTATCAACGAGTGGAATTCATCAACTCAATACATGATTGAAGCTCCACTTGTCGATACTTTCAAAAGTAAGTTGGACCATCTGAAAGACCACCATTGCAAAGACTAACACAGGCCACCCAGCTTCCTTTTCTTTCTAAATTGAAACCAAAACCGCTTCATTGATAGTTTCCTAAGCTCTGGTATGTGTTATAACGGAAGTAACTAAAATGTTTAAACTTAATGCAAACAACGTCAGTGTCTATGTAGGCAGATGCATTTGCCTTTCACTCATTCATTTATTCATGCTAATGAACATTTTATTTATTTATTTATTTTAACACATAGATATGGGTACAAGGAGGCACCAAATACATATGCGACACACAAATCTCACTCGATATGTGTGAGGGCTGTGATACTGCCCGGATGCCAAACCGAAACAGGTGGTTTTCTTAGGGGGCCACACTCCGAGCCTTCGACCTGAAGGTCTGATCCACAAGGCAGTGGAGCATCGTAAGGAGATGCAATCCCATGGTAGCCGGTGACCAACGATTGGTTCATACGCCATTTGTTCCCGCAGTATACTGGAGCCCATGTGCACCATTGGTTTGGAATCCGTTTAAAGCGCCGGACATTCGCTTTTCGTGCTCTTAATTTTGTAAACAACACCCGTTGTGCGAGAAGGTAGTGAGTAGGACTTCCCTGGCATAGGCTATGTACGCGTGGCCATGTGAGAGCATTTGAAAAGGGAGAGCGGACTCTCCTCATTCTCGACCGTACCAGGGCATTTGGGGGCATGCTAATGAACAGAATTCATATGTAGTTTTTTCCCGAGTTGTGGAAAAAATCCCATACGATGATCATGGACAGATCGGTATGACAAAAAACATACAAGACACTAATAACCATAATCATAATGATCCACAGATAGGCTAAAACTCATAAATAACAAATCGTAATCGTATGTAGCAACTGAGACATGTGATACGTAAGTCATTTGCATCTATCATGTTTGACTGTGTGTTTTGTTGGAAAAATTGTATGAATTTCGTTTTAGAATTTTTCGCTCTTTTAGCCGAACAATTCTAAAAACCATATAACTAATTGGATTTGATTGCTTTCGTAATAATACTATGATATTAATCTGGATCATACTGAACGAAATTTGTTAATTATATGACAGACTGATTATCTGTTAATTAACTGTCTCATGCAGCGAGTAACTTACATTAATGTCCTAAAGACGAGCCTGAAGTAGTCCCAACCTCTGAAACACGAGTTGTGGAGGGTAACGTACTATCCAAAACCACCGGGCTTCTAAAATTGCTACATTAAGTCGCAGTTCATGTTTATTACAAAATAAACTTCAAAATCTAAACAAGAAGATCCTGCTGGAGTAACGTAGTCTGTTTATTTTTTCGACACCTACATATCAAGTTTTCATGAAGTTTTAAATACTTGTTGTGTGATGTATCAGTGGTCTGTATATGTAGAGGGAACCATGGATAATATGACACGACATGACTAAATCTCCCTTAACCATTCTACACTTTGTTGACTGTAAAGTGGGTGAAGATCGACCCTGTTAGGATCCCTCAAGAAGTCTCAGAAGCAAACATAATCCTTGTATTACTGTCCCAGGCAGATAATCCGGCTGCATCTGGTAATTACCGGAAGCTCTTCCAACTCATCCGAGCCACTGGCAGCAAGAAGTGTGGTGTGAGCGAAACAATCCATGAGGATGATGGGATGCCAATCACTAACATCCATCGACGTCTTGGACGATGGGCAGAATTTTTCGAAGGGCAGTTCAACTGGCCTGCTGCTCCGGCAACATCGGTCAGACTGTCCTGTCCTCCCTGGCCGGTGACGACTGATCCACCAAATGAGGAGGAAGTCCGCAAGGAACTCCAACTCTTGAAGCGTTACAAATCACCTGGCCCAGATGACTTACCTCCGGCTCTTTTTAAAGATGGTGGTGACTTTCTGACTAAGGAATTGACGACGTTGTTTACAAAGGTTTGGGAACTAGAGAGTGTACCAACGTCATGGAATGAGTTGATAGTTGTCCCCATCTTTAAAAAGGGTTCACGTCATTCCTGCAACAACTATCGGGGGATAAGTTTACTTCCGGTTGCGTCCAAGTTATTGGCTTCCGTCATACTTCGTAGGCTGTTCAAAACCTGAGAAAGATTGACTCGCGAGGAGCAGGCTGGGTTTCGTTCTGGTCGGGGATGTATTGATCATATCTTCACCCTCCTCCAAATGTTAGAACACCTCCATACTTATTAAAGGCCAACAATCGTAGTGTTTCCTGACATCAGAGCTGCCTTCGATTCGTTGGACAGGACTGTTCTCTGGGATTGTCTATTGAAGAAGGGTGTGCCTGAGAAGTTCATTAATATCCTAAAGCCCCTATACACAAACACCTCAGGCAGAGTATGCTATGCGCTTTGCACCTTCGAAGTGAAGACTACTTCTGCAAGACTGGCAGGATTCTAACCCTGCACTCACTCTGGATGGTGAGCAGATAGACGTAGTCGAGAAGTTCGTGTGTCTGGGTAGCTGCATAAGTGCTGGTGAGGGTGTGAGTAATGAGATTAATGCACGCATAGTGAAAGCCAGAACGGCTTATGCCTATCTGGGCCACCTTTGGCGCCTTCGTGATGTTAGTCTGGCTGTAAATGGTCGGATCTACAACGCGTCGGTGAGAGCAGTTCTGCTCTATGCTTGTGAAACCTGGTCTCTCCGAGTTGAGGACGTTAGACGACTCTCTGTGTTCGATCATCGCTGTCTCCGAAGGATTGCTGACATTCAGTGGCAACACCATGTTAGTAATGCAGAGGTTCGGCATCGTGTGTTCGGGCACAGAGATGATAATTCAATTGGTGTCACTAGCTTGAAACACCGACTTCGGTGTCTTGGATATGTTCTCCGAATGTCGTCCCAGAGAATTCCACGTCGTGCATTATTCGCCGACTCTGGGAATGGTTGGAAGAAGCGGAGAGGTGGTCAGTATATGACATGGTGTCGGGGTATGAAAGAAAGCCGCAAAGGACTGGCTTGTGTTGGTCCCACACGACTCCCTGGTTGGGGTCCGAGAGATGGTGCGACACAGTGTCTAGAAACGTTATCAGATATGACTGAGAATAGAAGCCAGTTGCGATCCTGCTGTAACCTTCTTTTACTTTCTTCATAAAAAGTGGTTGTCTTCTTTAACTGAAAGATTTCTTCTGATTGTACTTTTCTGCTCCCCATTTTTACCACTATTATTATTGAATAAAGCCATTAATAATAATAATAATAATACACCACCTTACATCAACCTCTTCGTAATTATTCTCTTTTTTTCCTTCTCCTTAAATTCTCATTGTTTTGTGTGGCGCACATATAGTTTGCGCATTCTTGTACCAATACAGGTTTGAAGCTGTGTTGAGACTCCGAGAAAATGGGTTTCACGAGGAGGCCGTTTCGAGGAGGTTTATCAGTAACTAGACTCTTCCTCATTGGTACCTCCTTTATGTAATGGTACATATATCCACTTAGAGTCAGAATGTAGTTTACCCCTGGCTAAAGAACCTAAGAAACGAGTATAAAAATGGAAGGTAAAAAGGTCGGCGTATTCTCAATGGGTTGCTAGTTCAATACTTATTCAAAGGCCTTGGAATATCTTTGAATTTTAGAAGTTTGAACTTTGAAAAGTGCAATGCGAAGAGTATTTCTGGACAGAAGTATTACAAACCGGAGGTCATCGGATTGAAATTTCTCAGCTGACAACCAATTAACCCAAATATTACGACTATATGATCTTAAGAAATCTAGATCCAGGATAGTTGACGTGGTATATGGCATCTTCTTCATAAAGTTGTATAAAGAACTATATTTATTTTCTACAGAATACATAGGACGAGAGTGATGATTTGTTCTACCTCCATATATATTTTGAGTTCAAGAATTACATAAAACCCTGTATGGCCAGTCGTCTGTGCAACTGGAAGGAAACCATTCTTTTCAGAAAACATGCCTGTTCCTGATAAGTCCGCGAGAAACAAAACTTTAGGCAGTTGGATTATCTTGGTGTTTACGTTTATCACCAGTCCAGGAGGTTAGCGATCTGCGGACCGTGGAACGTTTTTAAGAGGGGCCCGCCGTTCGCCAACCCTTTCGAGGCTTTCTCTAACAGCAGTGTAACCAGTTTAGCGAATGATTTTCTATGTAGTCCACTCATCAGGTAAACCAATTCCTGTGAGGCAGAATGATGTGGGGAATTATCATTTTGAAATAAGAGGTTCATTACTAGTCGATCACTAAATTCCGATGAGTGATTGATGAAGATGTGATACAGCCTAGTAACGGTTCGTTAGGTTCCTCCTAGACATACTGGACTATTATTCTTGAAAATCGGAACTTTTATTTCTGGTACTTAATATGATATTAATCATCTGAAGATCCTGATCTAAAGAGTGGGGATTTACAAATCGAAATCACCCATTGATAATTTCTCGGAGAAATTTATTTCCAGAGCTCCTCTGTGTGCCTGAAGGAATGAACTAATCCGAAAGTAACAGTCTCCAGGTAATCTAAAAACTACACCTATCGGACAAGAACTGTAAGTACTCTTTAAACTATACATTAAGGTATGAGAGTGACTTATCCTAGGAGATAAGATTTTGTGAGTCTCGAGAGAGGTAGGTCTGTAAAACAAGGCCGACAACTAAAAGTGTCAGATCTATCTTTAAGTAGCGGCCAGAAAGCGTCGAGAGATAGTTTGCCTTTTGTGATGTCACTAGTAAGCCAAGCTTCTCCGGAAAGCATTATACTTGCTCTATTCATTTACTAATTTTCCAACTTTAACGTACTTACATTATCGCATGAGCAGATAGTAGGAAAGGAAGAAATTCAGAGTCGGACAAATATGAGGCTATTCACACCGGGAAGGGTGTCGGTAATTGCCAAATCGGCCTTTAGCGGGTTGGTTTCCATGGGTGTATCGTGGTGTTGAGGTTCCATTGATCAGTATGAGTTGTGACAATCAAGCCGGGGTCATCAGAAGTAACTGGAAAGAAGTAGATGTCGAGCTCCTTGATAGTGAGTTGTTCACTAACAATTTGCGGGATGGATGGGGGAACTATTTTTTTACTTTACGATAAGTTGCCTGGTAAGTCTCAGTCTGCCCCCACGAATCACAAGGACTTTCGAGAATGTTCAAGATTTATCATACCAAAATTCATGCGTGGCTGTCACTGTATGAGGAGTGTCTACTGTTATGTTGAATCAGCCAGATATTGGGCAGGATAATCTATTCGAAATGGACCACCATCGGTCTACCTCAGGAATCAGGCTAACTTCAATAGATTTAGTTAAAAATTCAGAGTCCTTCTGAACTATAATTAAACATTTTCAGCCCCCTTTGTTCAAGCAAGAATGACACCTGAGTGGTCACACAACTGACTATGGTTCATCAGGTTGCATTCTAATGGTAGAGTTCGCTTGTAGATAATAAATGGGTACTCTGAAGTATCAAGTCTATCTAATATGGTTTTAAATTCCATACACTGATATCAGAAACACTTCTGAAGATAGACTATTGAGGGTCAGACACTTAACTGTATGTTGGCCTTCCTGACTACAGCTGATGAAATCCCCATCACAGGAAGGCTAATTATACTGAACAGAAATGCTTTAGAATGTCAGGTTACTCCTCTTACTTTTCTTTTGCGATTGCGACATTGAGCCTGAAAAGTTTGGGGTTAGTTTTCAGTATACCCGGGAAGAGATTTGAGAGCTGATGAGTTCGACTAACATCTTCAAAAATGAAATCACATAAGCTAGAACTGGTTTTTGTACCAATTTTTGATCCTCGAATATAAACATGCGTACAAGTCCTCGTGGAATGAACCTTGAAATTGCTCCATGTAGTTCCCTGGAAGCTAAGAGGGATAACAGGAGCGGCACACAGTGACCAAAATGTGAGTACGTTGTCTGAGTGCAGATCATCCACCAAACTAGTTATTAGATGAGGCTTAACTAAGCTCTACGGCATAATGCACAAAGTCATTTGAAGCCACTGGTATCTAATTACATCAGAACACAAACTTTGTGCCTATTTACTAGAGTTCTAAGATAAAAACCTATTTATATTAAAAATACAAAGTACTTTAATAGTTCAAAGTTGCCCTGACGCAAATAGCGTCTAAGAATCTAAAGGAATACTTTCAGCAAAACTTGATAAGTTGTACAAAACGGGTTCAAGAGAAAAATATTTAGAAATAGAAAGTTACGGTTATACGAATCATGATCAGAACTTAAAACTTAGGGAAAGGCGAACGATTGATAATTCTTTTACGCAATGAGGTCGTTTGAAATACAGACCTAGATTCAAGGAGCAGGAACTGCTGGAAAGGTCTTTATAGCATACTGCACAGATGACGTTACCAAATGGCGTTTATTTGTAAATATGCATATACGAAGTATTACTGCCTTGAACTGTGATAACGTTTATTTATCTGAATGAGTTTTTTGGGCAAAGAGGACCACTTGCTAGTGATTGCAGGAAATATATGAATATATAAAACAAACACTAAGTGATTAGTGCTCATCATGTATAACTCTCAGAACATTCAATTTGGTTATCTCTAGATCCAAAATTAAATATTGATGCCCTTCTACTTGTTATCGCTGGTTACACAGCTATTTTCGATTAAATCAAATTTTAGTCAAATAATATGACATATATACAATATATTTGAATTCTAATGATATGAAGTTAAATCATACTCCTACACTCTTGTAGGGTCACTGCGTCCAAACCAAATCATCCATTAAACTTAGGCAATTTTAAGCTGGATATCGAAAACTGTACAAACATCTTTAAGATCGAGAGCAACCAACGCGGATTAGTCAGTTGCACGTCATAGGCTGGGAAATATGGCAGTAACATAACTCTCTGCTACATTAATCTGTTCTTACTAATACATACTTGTGTTCTGTTAAGGTTCTACCTGTTATACGCAGTCACCAAAAGAGCTGGTTAACCTGATTTTTGCGGCAGGATATCCCACACTATGCACTAACTCCGAGATGTAACATTGATGTGGGCAACGACTTGATCCTATTTCCCTCCAGTGGTGACTTACACTCTATTCTAAGTAGTTTTCATGCCTCTAGGTAACCCTCGTGCTATCGATAGAAGAAACCAGACAAGTAGTAAATAGGTCTTTATTTAGATCTTCGCAGCCACAGTGGAGCGTGGGATTGTTTGTTCAGACAAGCAAAGCCTCTCAACATTCAATATAAGATAATAGGAAATATAACGGTTTTACAAAATAAGGAAGTGAATGAATACTTGAACTCTACTGTTTTGACACATGCTTAGTTGTTGCAGGTGAACTCTTAACCAACCAACCTAAGCTGTTACATAGTATAAAAGACTGATTATATTACTCCTTATAAGACGAAATTCTTATGTTGATTATAAGAACTTTGACTAAATAACTAACTGATTTTAAAATTACCTTTTCATTTCCTAAGATTGAAAATCTGAATAAATATTAGGGGCACTGATAATTTGCCAGTAGTGAACATTTAATTACGCGCATAAATATAATGATATAGCCAAGATTCAATTCATTCAATCAAAAAAGAAGTACGTTGATACTGATGAGATGTGTTTCGAATATATAAAACTCATTCTTAATGTGATAAAGCTTATGTAGCATGCCGGCATAAATATAATCTGCTTATTGTAATAATTTTATTCCAGCGGCTTAGCAAAATGTTGTTCGTTTTAAGTTTTCTTTAATTTGAAATTGGTAATTTTCCGCTATTTTAAGTGGGATGGCCGTCCAGTGCTTCCAAGTTATCCATGGTGGTCTAGCTTTAATTCACTCATGAACTCAACTATTAAATTACTACAATCTTCACAAAATCCCTTCTTAATAAAATGATGTGTAAAAAACGAGCTGAAAAGTCTTTTAAAAAAGGACATACTTTATTACTGTAATAGTATACCAACAGTTGTCGTTTACAGGAGTTTACGCATATAGAAAATACAAAGCGGGTCTCAGTGTTTTTGTAAGATACAGTATTAAGGTTGACATTTACAGTTGCAGCGATAACGACCATATGGACCCTTTTGTAATTTTCTAGTTACTGTAATTGGCTTTCTTGTTGTTGTTGTTGTGGTTGTTGTTGTTATTGGAGGAGGATGAGGACAAGGATCAATTTTATTCTCTTCATATGGCCGTGACGCTTGCACATCACTCCTGAAATGATCAAAAGTGGTGGGTTTTTTAAAACAGCACAAAATCAAAATTATTGCACTAAATAAACAAATTGCCCGTCATTTTCTGTAATTAATAGATACCATAACTTATGTAAATTTTATTGAGGAGAGGTGCCTGACTGATATGAGAAGTAATGACTCCAATCGATTAGTCAATCGCGACATATAATCGCAGTTAGTTAGATCTGTTGGTTATAGATGGTTAATTGTATGATTTGGTAAATAATTGAAAAGGATTATTTTATACTGGTACTATGACCAGTTTGTACTAAATGGGCCAATATCGAGCTGTTTACTTTCTTCACTACACCTTTGCTTCACCACGCTGAAAGGTGTCCACAAGCACGAAAATGTCAATTCCTAGAAGTTTGACCAATACAACTTGCTTCATAGGAGCAGTCAAACTGATAAATACAAAATGAGGTGATCATTCAACAATATTCTTTGTTCAAATATCAATCTTTTAATATGACGGGAATCATTGAACGATAAATTTATTGTAAGGTTTTATTCAATGCAATCTCTAAATATTTATCCATTAAATTTATAAACAGAAGTTGCTTATAAGGTGTGCGTTGCACATTCTATTCACAGACAGACGGACGCAGATCTCTTCTCCATTGTTTGGTATATATATAACTCCGCCCGACAAGAAGAAATACGTGGAAGAACTAGAAGGAGAAGGAAATATGAAACAGCTTTACGATACAATGAAGAAACTTGCAGGGGAATATAGTAAACCAGAGAGACCGGTCAAAGACAAAGAAGACAGGCAAATCACTGAAATTCAACAACAGCGGAACAGATGGGTAGATTGCTTCGAGAAACTACTGAATAGGCCGGCTCCAACGAATCCACTGGACATCGAAGCAGCACACACAGATCTTCCCATAGACGTATACCCACCAACGAATGAAGAAATCAGAATGGCCGTCAGACAAATCAAGAATGAGAAAGCAGCGGGACCGGACAACATACCAGCTGAAGCAGACATCGAAGTAACTACAAACATGCTTTACCTTCTATTCAAAAAGATTTGGGAGGAGGAACAAGTGCCGATGGACTGAGAAGAATGACATCTCATCAAGATTCCAAAGAAAGTAGATCTGAGCAAATGTGAAAACTACAGAGGCATTACACTGCTGTCAATATCAGGGAAAGTTTTTAACAGAGTGTTGATGAACCGGATGAAAGATGCAGTAAACGCTCAACTTCGAGATCACCAAGCTGGATTCCGTAAGAATCGGTCGTGCAAAGACCAAATTGCAACATTGCGGATCATCGTCGAACAATCAATTGAGTGGAACTCGTAACTGTACATCAACTTCATTGATTATGAAAAGGCATTTGACAGTGTGGATAGGAGGACGTTATGGAAACTTCCTCGACTCTACGGAGTTCCTGAACTCCGGAACTCGTACGACAGACTACAATGCAAAGTCGTGCATGGAGGACAGCTGACAGATGCATTCCAAGTAAGGACCGAAGTCAGACAAGGCTGTTTACTTTCTTCCTTCCTCTTTCTTCTGGTGGTCGACTGAAGTATGAAGACCTCGACATCTGAGAAAACACACGGAATAAAATTGACAGCTCAGAATCAATCAGACGATTTGGACTTCGCAGATGACCTGGTCTCTTATCGCATACACATAAACAAATGCAGATAAAGACAGTCAGTGTAGCAGCAGTCTCTGCATCAGTAGGCCTCAACATACACAAGGGGAAAACCAAGGTCCTCAAATACAACACGGAAAACAGCAATCCAATCACTCTTGATGGCGAGACTCTGGAAGATGTAGATTCCTTCACATACCTGGGAAGCATCATCGATGAACAAGGAGGTTCAGATGCAGAAGTAAATGCGAGGATTGGCAAAGCAAGGTCCGCATTCCTACAATTCAAAAACACATGGAACTCAAAACAACTTTCAAACAATATCAAAGTCACAATCTTCAATACCAACGTCAAGGCAGTTCTACTGTATGGAGCTGAAAATTCGAGAACTACAATAACCACAATCAAGAAAGTACAAGTATTTACAAATAGCTGTCTTCGCAAGATACTCAACATCTATTGGCCGGATATCATCGGCAACGGCCTTTTGTAGGAGAGAACAAACCAGTTTCCAGCTGAAGAGAAAATTAAGAAAAGACGATGGAAATGGATAGGACATACATTACGCATATCATTTAACTGCATCACGAGACAAGCCCTAACTCGGAATCTTGAAGGGAAGCGGAAAAGAGGAAGGCCTAAGAACACATTACGTCGGGAAATAGAAGCAGATATGAAAACCATGAACAACAACTGGAAGGAGCTGGAAAGGATTGCCCAGGACAGGGTTGGATGGAGAATGCTGGTGAGCGACCTATGCTCCTTCACGAGGAGTAACAGGCGTAATTAAGTATATATATATATATATATATATATTCGCTGAATACCCCATCAATTCATTTTTCATTAAAATAATCCATTGTGTCATTGAATAATACAGGAGCATTTAACCAACTATAGATATGTCGCTCCAAAGAAGTCTTCTCTTAAAATAATCTACACAGTCAAAGGAATTGGATAGAAGAAAAGTTGAATCAAAATCCTATGCACTACTGAGGCATTGGCAACTCATCAACTCAAGCCCGAACTTTCCGTGCAAAAATGATATGCCCAACCTCTCATCCTTCCTTGGTAATAATTCCCTTTTGTGGTAAGTTTCGGATTTCTTTCTTTATTCCATTTTTTCATTATTATTGATTTTTCAAATTAGTGTTTTGTAATTTTCAATTTTAATCAGTTATTATTGTTGCCCATTAAACGAGTTATCTTGATTATTATTCAGCTTTTATCATTATTATGACCTTTATGAAAAACCTTTACATATCTGGGTAGCATCACTGATGAACACGGTGGATCTGATTCAGATATGAAGGCGTAGATCGGTCAAGCAAGAGCAGCATATATACAACTGAAGAAAATCTGGAACTCAAAACAACTCACTGTCAACCAACACCAAACTCGGAATTTTCAATACAAATGTCAAGACAATTCTACTGTATGGGGCGGAAACTTGCAGAACTAGGATGATGCCATCTTTTCTATACTTCTACAGACATATATTTCATATCGGAAAGGGTTTTTGTGGGGATTGTAGTAATTTAATGGTTGAGTTCGCTAGTCAATTAAAGCTAGACCACCATGAATAACCTAGAAGCACTGGAAGGCCGTTACGTTCTAGTATGGGAACCGTCATCAGTGTTTTATCCACGATCACGCATATAGGATTCGAACCCAGAACCTTCGGTCTCGCGCGCAAGCGATTAACCTCTACACCACTGAGCCAGCCAGTATCCAAAGGTGTTAATGTCTAACTTCAACCAATCCACAAACTTGCATCACCATCCAACGTTGTCTCCAGTGAGTTACTATTTCACAACAGACCCGTATGAGCGTACTGCTAAGAAGTCTCAAATAGGACGAAACGCACGTCAAACTGAATTTCGCTGCTAGCCACTATACATCTTTGCTTAAATAGCTTGTGACTTAAGGCTATATCGAAGCAGTCCGTAAAGGATGCACATATGCCAACAACAGACTGATCAACTGCAGTCCTAAATAACAATGAGAAGATACATGGTAAACAACACCAAGTGAATAAAACCTATCTAATTACTTTCATGTTTTTTCTTTTAAAATCGATATTCTTTCATGATAGAATTCTAATGATACTCATATATCTTAATCATGAAAAAAGAAACTTACATGGGTGAATAATAACACACAATTATTTTGCCTGATTTAACTTCAGTTAGACCACTACAATATCCAGTTGAGCAACCTATAAATTCGGCGCTACCCCATACAATCTATAGAATTAAATAAAATCATTTTAATTAAAGAACTAATCATTCGATGATTAAAACACTTTTTATTGAAGAACGTTAGTTCATAAAAAGATTTTTTCTTCTAGGTTATATAGATTATGGGTACTTGAAGTTTGTACTGATGATGTTGTTCAAGAGAACGATGAAAGCTCCACGACCAAACCATCCAGTTTGTAGTGTGGGTTTATTATGTTGAGGCTATATACTTTATTCTAACTTTCGGACAGCTCAATCTATTCATTCTACTTAAGTCATATTTTGACCTTGTTAATTATTCGCTTATCTCAATCTTGACTGTTTTTACATGAGCGCATATGTGGGTGTACACTTCTTATCCCATTATTCATTACATATCTGTAACTTACTTTTGTGTAACTATGACTATTGATTAACGTTTGACCAAATGGAGTTGGCTTACCCGCCTTCTCCACTCTGCGTCGTTTCGCTTCTCTTCATTTTTGTTCGCTTCATATACAAAATATATGTATTCAAAAGTCCATTCTCGTTATTTGACTTATTTGATTCTGTTATTGACTAATGCGATTTAAGTCGATGATTATAGACGAGAATAGGCCACATATACATTTCGATAGCAATTATTCATTACGATCACCTTGGAGTCAGATCTTGGGACACTAAAGTGGAGAGAACCTTTCGACAACATCGTCCGATCTAAATGGCGACAAAAATAAAGGGCCCCACAACCTCAAAGAAGAAAAAAACTCCATCAAAAAGATTATGGGTACATATATGATTAGGAGTAACTATCTGTTATTGATTGATTTTCAATGATTTCTTATGTGAAAATATGTTTTGATGAAAATCAGTATCAAATCACATCAAGTTATCCATAGATCACATTGTATTTCCAAAGAAAAGAGTAAATAAAAGTCAACGAATGAAAACAGAAAAAAACGCTTCCTTTTTCGTTCAGTCACCACCCTACCTAAGGAGAAAATTCAAGGATATTTAGATCTCTTGGTAAATGCAATACGTGTTAACAACATAATTGAAATCCAATGGTCCATTTAAAGTATGTCGCGAATTATTTTACCCGGGAAAAGTTAACCATAGTGTTCCAATTCAGTGGTCAAATGGTAATGTGTTCTTCAAAAGACCTAATTATCCTTAGTTCCATTCATTGATAAATTCTATGTATTGTAGCGGTTAATAAATCCCCAAAATAGATACCTCTGTTAGTCTTCGACATTGGATGCTGACAATATTAGTTTCATTGTAATCACCTAGCTGAAGATGCTCGGTCATCCATCTGCACCAGATCACGAATGGGAACGCCGTGCTCAATATCCCCTGAAATCGCTAGCCAGATTAGATCAGTCGATCCACGATATATTGATAACTTATCAAATATAACTTCGAACGTCCTCGCTTCTGTCTTTTGATTTCACTTGGTGAGTACGATTCATAGTAGAAGGTGTTACTGGTTAAAGCGTTGTCAAACTCCAAATGTCTGTGGCATCATCAGTATCCTCTGCCAACGAGTTCTATACTAGTGTTGTATCTGTTCATTTAAGTAACATTATAAACACTTTAGACAATTGTTGAGCTGATACAAGGGCTATTGTATGCTTTATTTGAAAATTTCTCAGTTATTCCCTAATAGATTTTACACTTTCATACTTCTATAAACACTTGTTACTTTGCATAGCTTTATACACTGAATAGATGTTTCAATCGATTTTTGTCGACAGTACGGTTAGCTTTCAATTTTAGTACCAGGAACTTAAAAATTTATTAATATGAGAATGACTTTCATCATATCAATTTAAAAAAGGGTTTGAGAATCAAAAGATACTTAGCATATAAGAAGAGATAGATGGTGGCTAGTTGTGCAATCCAGGATGCGTGTTTTGACCTATTTGGGACTCATCAGCGAACGGTACTAAGTTCGAGATTGAACATGAAATCTGGAGTTCATGTACATCCAGCTGACGAGTCCTAACTAGGACGAAACGCGCGTCAAACTAGATTCCCGTGCTAGACATCACCCATTTCTGCTAGAATGCTTATGACTGAAGGCAATCTTGAGACAATCCACACAGGATGTACATATACCAATAAGAGACTGATCAATTACAGTTCTAAACATCAATGGGTTAATGCTTTTCATATGTTTCGCCCCTATTTAGAACTCTTTAATATTAAGGGACCATGATGCACTATGCGATCAGATACAGAAACTTCATGTCACAATGTAAAGACTTTTACATTCAGTTCACTCTTTTCAACTATCATTCATTGATATTTCTGCCTGATGATGATCAGCTTTAATTCACTAATTAGCTTAAAAGTTCATTATTAATTTACTTACCCTTTTATAATGGAGACAATCTTTAGGTACTTTGCATTTATTCTTTGTGTAATCATATAATTGATATTCATTGAACCAAGTTTCCATGGCACTTCATAATGAATTCAATTGATTATTTCTATGTAGACTTACTTTAAAACGTTTAGATTATCAGCTGTATTTATACCAATTGTATCACGATATTCTTTTTCCACTTCAGCTTTTTTATATTCAGTACTTAAATTACATGCTACTACTTGTCTATTAGCTAAATCTTCTAAATCATTATCCCAACTCTGTAAGTAAACAATATGAATATTTAAGAGGAATATAGCTGGTTTAAATGAATAATCAGAAGGGGTTTTGTGGATATTTTAATAATTTTAATAGTTGAAATCATGAATCAATCGAAGCTGGATCACCGTTGGAAACCTGGAGGCACTGGACGACCGTTTTGTTCTATTATGGGACTTCTCAGTGACAGTGCGCATCCACGATCCCGATCCCAGCGAAGTTGAAGTTGAACATTAATACCGGTTCCGTAGTCTAGTGGTTAAGCGCTCGCGCGCGGGACTGATAGGTCCTTGGTTCGAATCTCGCGGGGGGAAGGATCGTGGATGCCTGCTGTTGAGGAGTCCCATACTAAGACGAAACGGCCGTCCAGTACTTCCAGGTTTTTTATGGTGGTCTAGCTTCAACTGTTTCATGATTTCAACTATTGAAATTAAATCAATTGGTTTTTTCTGTATACTATTAAGCGATAGTTTTGTGTTAGAATAACTCCACCTGTAGCTCTTCTGGAGTTACTGCCGGTCTCAAGCCCGGGTAAAGAAGGAGGGTTGGGCATGGGATTAGCGACCTCACCTCGTAGAAAACAAACTCGATAAAAAGAAAGCTAACCAGAAAAAACGATTTAAATCCTATGTGTTAGAATGATTAATTGTTCTATTGGTGAGATTATAATTTATGGACGAACTAATCAGATTTACGAAAACAGGTATTGAGTTTTGGCGTGAAATTCATTCATCTATTTGATTAAAGAGCGTTTTAATACTACAGCTGATATTAGTTCTTGATAAAAACCCTTAAATCTAATTCCTAAACTTAACTATCAATTGTCAACATTAATTCCAATTACTCAAATTGGTTTATAACACTCATTTAGCCGTAGTATATAGGTGAAGATTCTTAAGGT
This sequence comes from Schistosoma haematobium, assembly GCF_000699445.3. Taxonomy (NCBI): domain Eukaryota; kingdom Metazoa; phylum Platyhelminthes; class Trematoda; order Strigeidida; family Schistosomatidae; genus Schistosoma; species Schistosoma haematobium. Next base: position 23,306 of record NW_026137082.1, read on the forward strand.
CTTTTTAGCATCGCTTACAGGTCGTCTATAAATTATATTTTCATCGTTCTATAATAACTCTACATTGATGTCTTATCCATATGGTTGAAAGTTTTAATCACTGAATTCTCGTGGCGGAGGTGTTGGTTACAAAATCAAGAGGGCAAAAACCGAATGTCCAGTGATTTAACCGGGTTGGTGGATATGGACGATCCACCTAAGAAAGTTGGGAAACCCTGGTCATAAACCAATGGTGTACATGGACTCCAGGGTCGTGAGGGAACAAATTGCGCATGAACAAATTGTTGGTCACCGGCTAACATGTGACTTCGCCTCACAATTTCGCTCCACCTCCTTGTGGGTCATACCTTTATGTCGAATGCTCCGGGTGTGACCCCTTAAGAGAACCACCTGTTTCAGTTTGGGCACCCGAGCAGTATCACAGCCCACACACAAATCAAGTGACTTGTGTGGCGTATATGTATTTGGTGCCCATTTGTACCAATATTTATGTGTTCAAATAAACAAATAATATTGTTGGCCAATGTTTTTAACAAGAAAAATATAATATTAGTTCATGCTTATCACTTTATGTTTGTATCAAGTTATACGTGTAACTATATTAAACGGTTAAGCTAATAGTGATATTATAATAAGCTAGTGACGTGGTGTGTGCTACTGATATTGACAGATATAAGTAGTATATATCATCAATCAAAACTGCAATACCTGAAAGTAGAAGATTAAGAAGATCAAAGAAAAGAAAACAAGAACAGGGAATGATTAGTGTGGAAACGAAAGAACAATGAAGTCTGAGGCAATTGATCGACCCTTTACAAGTGAATTATTTACTGTATAGTTCTCTCAGATTTCAGTAAGGGATTCTGTAATTTTGTGTTCAAATACATATGGTTGTCCTCCCTCACCTGGGTTCTTGTTCACTGCAGAAAGATTGTAACTTGAACTATGAGTATTTAAGAAATCAAAAGGTTTCTATTCAAAAATATCTCTGTTATGGACAAGAGTATTTACGATTCCATTTGTGTTGAATATCTAAACATGTTTTTGTATGTCCAACGTTCTTTTTAAAGTAACTAATATAGCGAATAAGAACACAAGCGAAGGAACAACTAAATGTATTTGATAAGTCTTCTAATTGAACATTAGATCCGATTTCTTAAACTCTTCTATTAACTTCCCCCATGGCTGAATCTACAAAGCGACTTGAACATGAGAAAAAAGGCGCGAAATATGGATGAAACGCTTTACTCCAATGTTCGTTCATGTACAGAGTATCTACTGTATTTATAGTATTCTGTATGGCCTTGGACTTACGGAAGTTTTTGGAACACTATTAAACATAATAGCAGTATAGACGATCATCCTATCAGAAACGCGACATGTGACGTGTCACTTTCTAAATGTTTCTGGCAAAACTTTTAATGAATGCTGGATTGGATAAGATGTCTCTCAGCGTTTTCAGAGCCTTTTTTGACTTTTGTTCGAGAGATTTTCTAGGTCTCCTTAACAATATTTGAATATAAAATCACAGAATAAATTACTAAAATCTGAAAAGCCATACAGTGGTTACTTCATTTGCAAAATGTCAATCCATCGTCTCAGACTTCAGTATTCTTTCTCTTTCACACCAATCATCCTCTGCTCTCGTTCTCATCCTCTTCTCTTCGATCTTCTCAACCTTCTGCCTTCAGGCATTCCACTCTCGAGTGGCGATACATACTACTTATATCTATCGATATCAGCAGCACACACCACAATAACAATAGTCAATTTTATGTCACATTATAAATACTTTCTAACGGTATTAAATAGTAGTGAGCAACTTGATATAATGCTTAATTCCCATGGTTTACTCAACACAGTCTTTTGAGAATCTACCAACATAACGGTAGATAGTTAGTCAGAGAGCTGAAAACATTGTCCAACCATTTTAATCTATTAACTTTTATTCTCATCTACCAGTCAATAAGATAGATTTAAAGTTAGCTTTATCTACAAGATTTGGAGAGATAAGTGTCATAACTAAATATTTCAGCCATATTATAGGACAATGTGAGTCTAAGGATCATTGATTAGTTTATGATTTTCGTGTTTATTTAAGTGATTGTTTATCCTACAGATCATTCCGTCTTGATCGGTTATTTCATACATAGATTCAACTGTCAAATAATAAATCAACTGAATTGATCAGTAGTGTTGTTTCAATGAAGTCCGATTAGTTTGTATTTGTAGACGGATTTATTCATATCAGAAGGGTTTTTGTGGATATTATAGTCATTTCAATGGTTGAGATCATGAATCAATTAAAACTAGACCACCATGGAAAACCTGGAAGCACTGGAAGACCGTTTCATCCTATTGTGGGACTTCTCAGTGGCAGTGCGTATCCACGATCCCGCACCCCCGCGAGATTCGAACCCAGGACTGCTGAGGAGTCCCGTAATAAGACTGATTTGTTGTTGAATAGGCGCCTTTGTTTAATTCATTAATATCAGTATTTTAATAAATTAAGAATAATAACAGTTTCCTTATAAATACTTACGTAATGAGGATTATATGAATAAGATACATTATAACTACTACGACTGTTTCATTTTCATAATTTTGTGGAATAGTCTAGACTTGTTACTCTTTGAATAAGTTGTAGTATAAACAAATGATAATCTGAAAAAAAGTCACTGTTTGAAAATTTGCACTATTTTTATACACTACTTCTTTAGAAGTGCTAACTTGGAATCCTGAAGGGAAACGAAAAGAGGAAGGTCAAAGGACACAATACATCGGGAATTGGAAGCAGAAAAGAAAAGGATCAATAGCAATTGGAAACAACTGGAAAGAATTGACCATGATAGAGTTGAATGGAAAATAACGATGAGCGGCTGATGCTCTTAGACGAGGGGTTACAGACGTAAGTAAGTAAGTAGTAAGAGCAAAATGTGAGATTCTATTGACATGAAAATTAACTGAAAATTTAGTATAAATTAGCGCTGTAATCAATTCAACATCTTTACGCTATTAATCTGACGGTTAGTTGTCTTCAAGCACAGTTTCTCGAAATACGAATGTCATGTTTTGAAAAACAATTGAGGATGAAGGTTCAACTTAAATCAACAGTGAGTGAAAGTTCTATGAGATGTTATCAGCCATGTTCAAATTTCGATACATCATAAGAGGTTAAATAGGTCCGACGATCAATTCTGGTGAGTGATCTATGCTTCTTCTTGAGGACTAACAGGCATAAGTAATTAAGTCTTTTAGAATTTATCAGTTAAAAAATGTTTATTATATGACTAACATCAAATATATTGACCAGTAAAAATTAGATAGTAGATTTCATTGAGACCTTCTTATTTTCAATAGTTGAGATCATGGGTTAATTGATGCTAGACCACCATGGAAAACATGGAAGTTCTGGACTGTCGTTTAGTTCTGTTGTGGGACTCCCCAGCATTTCATATCCATGAACCCGTCTAGCGAGATTAGAACCCAGGATTTACCGGTCTCGCGGGTGTACGCCTAACCTCTAGACCACTGAGCCGGCATCCAGTGGTGTTGATGTCTAACTCCAACTAATCCACGAAATTGGGCGACACATCCACCATCATCTTCTGAGAGTCATTACTTCACAACAGACCTTGTTGAACTCCATTGGTCACTGCTTCTCACTAACACTCCAGGAAATAACTCTTGAAGCCAGTAACTAGTGAGCATATGTTGATTAATATCACAAAGGGTTTTTTGCGAATAATTTAGTGATTTCAACAGTTGAGATTATGAGTTAATTGAAGTTCGAAGCTTAAAGTTTTGAATCTTGCGAAGCAGGATCGTGGATGCGTACTACTGAGGAGTCCCACAATAGAACAGAACAGTCGTCCAATGCTTCCAAGTTTTCCATATTGATCTAACTTCAATTGACTCATGATCTCAACTATTCAATTGACTAATAATATCCACATTAACCCCTTCTGAAACTTCTCATTTATTGATTAAAAGAAAAGAGGAAAGAAAACATTCATTTCATCATGAATTTTCACTTACTAATGCTTCTTCTGGATAAATTGGTTTAGGTTGTCCAGGAACTTTACATTTTAATAATAATCTCCTATAATCTACATGTTTATTATATAAAGTTCTTTCATCGTGTGTTGTCTGGGTATCGCTACATAAAATGTACAATACATACATTAAACTACTTTGAATTAGAAGTTTTATCATGGAAAACTAAGAAGAAACACTTAAAAAAAACTTTTGAGAAAAGAAAAAAGAAATTCTTGGTTTATATTTGTTTTAATCATTAAAATAAAAATAGGGCGAGGCTATAATCTATGAACGAACCAATCAGATTTGAGGTAATAGATCTCGAATTTTTGCGCGAAATTCGTTTATCCATTTGGGTTAAAGTGCATTTTTCTGCATTCATAGCGGATATTAGTTGATGATGAAAACTTCTCAAATCTAATTTCTAACCCTTAATTGATCATCAACGATAAATCATAATTCGATTTCTTCATACTAATTTATAACTTTTATTTGGCATAGGTGCATACTGCGTGGATTGCTTTGATATAGCCTTAAGTCACAAGCGTTTTGTAAGCAATGACAGATAGTGTCTAGCAATGGGATCCAGAACGCGCGTTTCGTCCTATTTGGGACTTGTCAGCTGGATGTATCTACATCTCATAGTCCTGGATTCCACTGCTAGCCACTATCCATCATTGATTTATTTGGTTTTAGTTATTAGATGAACACTTTCAAAGTCAGTGTTAAGCGTTACTTAAAGATTGTTTACATAAATTATAGTCTCACCCAAAATACATTGGGTGTGTTTATGATGATGTTATAATGTGCATAGAATTAATGATTAGGATCAATGTATTAAAGTTACAATAGAAAACTATTCACCTATTGAAATGCTAATTATTATTATTTAAAACAAATTGAATAGATTCTGATTGTTTGTTTAAATTAGTTTTAACAAAAAAAAGAAACAACAAACTATTTAAATAAATCTATTTCCTTGATGTGTGTGCTACTGATGTCGATCGATATATAAGTAGTATAAATCATTAATTGAAAGTGAAATGCCTAAAGGTAGAAGGTTAAGAAGATCAATTAGAAGAAAACAAGAATAGAGAATGATTGGTGTGGAAACGAAAGAACACTGAAGTCTCAGACAATTAATTGACATATTGTAAATGAATTATTTATTGTATGGTTCTCAGATTTTAATAAAAGTTTCTGTAATTTGTATGTTGAAATACATTTGTTCGTACCCATTTGTATTCTCGTTCACTAAATACTGGTTAAGTGATAGAAATATAAGCACAATATTGATTAATTTGCCCCCAAATACCCTGGTGTGGCCTCTGCCACGGAAGTCCTACTCACTGCTTTCTCGTGGCTGGGGTGTTGTCCACGAAATTGAGAGGACGAAAAGCGAATGGCCAGCGCTTTATCCGGGTTAATGGACATGGAGGGTCCACCTAGGGAGTTGGAAAACCATGAGTTCAAACCAATGGTGCAGATGGGCTGACCCAAGCATCCCGAGGGGACAAATAGCGTATGAACCAATTTTTGGTCACCGGCTACCATGGGACTGCGTCTTCTTACGATGCTCCACTGCCTTGTGGGCCAGACCTTTAGGTCAAAAGCTCTGGGTGTAGCCCTCTAGGAAAACCACCAGCTTCGGATAAGGCACTCGGTCAGTATCACAACTCACACACAAATCAAGTGACTTGTGTGGCGTATATGTATTCAGTGCCCCTTTGTACCAATATTTGTGTGTTCAAATAAATAAACGTATTGAAAATTGACTGAGGTTGAAATATGATTCAGTCTACTTTAACTGAATAGCCCAAATCTATTATATTCATCACATAATCTGACTTAATTATTCTTCACCTAATCGGTTACTAACCAATATCACATTGTCTGTTTCTTAATAATAAACTGAACATTACAAATGAAATTTTTCATTTAGTCACATAGATGACGAATCTTTTAGACGATTATATTTAGAGTGACTTAAAAGAAGCGCTTTATTTCTTTCATTAATGAGTAAAGCTCAGTGCGAATTTGATATTTAACCCTTTACAGTATTTATACAGAACACATTGAATCATGAATTCTGTATGATTTATAACATAATCACTGTTTTAATATTGACTGTATTCAATAAAATAATGAATTATTTTAGAAAGAATATGTGGTGTTTGAATGAACTAATGATCCCTGTTGTACCTGTTGAATGCTTGATTTTGAATTCTAAATACAGTACATTCATTCGTGCTTATCTAGTACTTCGTGATCCGATCACGTTATTCCTGGGATTCTTAGTTCATATTACAAATCAAATACTTCTAATTATCACAGAATACTTATCATTATTACACATTTGTTTCATTGTAAAATTCGTATATCGATTAAAACTAGTTCATCATCTAGAACTTGAAAATACTAGACGATCATTTCATCCTAATATGGAACTTCTTAGCAATGTACATCCATGATACCGTTCGTGAGATTATGAACCCTCACAACTAACGATCTCACACGCAAACGCTTAACCTTTAAACCACTGAGTCGACCGGTATCCAACAGTGTTCATGTTTCACTTCAAACAATCTGATAATAATTATTATTATATCATTTTTTTATTCATATTTAGTTAAACAATTAAGTTATCATAGTAACTATATTTTCATTTTGTTTGGTGTATTTCTAAAATTTCACCAAATGTATAGAATGTATTTAGAATTTTTAAACAAAGATGAATAGTGGTTAGCAGTGGAATTCAGTTTGATTCACGTTTCGTCTTATTTAAGACTTGTCAGCTGAATGTAGCTGGATCTCAGAGTTGATGTTCACTCTAGGACTTGATTTCAGTACCGTTCGCTTCAAACTTCATTACGTTATCCACTTAGCTACTGAATCCTGATAGCCAAAATAAGCTTGTGACTTAGAGCTGAATTCCCTTACGATGAGCGCTTAAAACGCCTGAACCTTTTCCCCCTTGTCGCGAAGTGACCTTATACTGGCATTTCGTATTTTTAATTATGATTTGGTTGTCAATATTTCTTATCTTCTTGCTTCCTTTAGCACTAATAATCTCCGAGGTCATAGTAAGAAGGTTCACAAACGACGATCTAATAAACTTAAGGTGGAGTCCTGTTTTTCTCATCGAGTAGTCAATGACTGGAACGCCTTACCCGAAGAGGTGGCATCAGTGCCATCATCAATATTTTCAAGGAGAAGCTGGAACGTCTCTGGAAGGCGATCTGTCAGGATTAACATAGGTTCATCTACCTTCTATCCTTATTATTGAAGACTGAGGCAATCTGCACAGGATGCACATATGCCAACAAGATACTGATCAATTGTAGTTCTTAATAACAATGGGAAGATACAAGTAAAACAACACCAAGTGAAATTAGAATCTGTTCTGATGGAAACATACAACTGGGACTGAATTAATAATTTCAGTATCAAACTGGTTAACTGTGAAGGAAAATCAAAGGAAAAATTTATTTCATTTGAATCAACTCACCTAAATTACTGTAAGAACTATGTTATATATCTGAAGAGATTACACACTTGATACAACGTGTACAACTTGAACTCTCGGACGCTAAAACCCTTCAAGTCACAAATGAGAATACAGAAGACTTGTGAAAGAAATGCTATTACAAACAGTGTCGAATATGGTGCAAAACTCTTAGGTATTTATAGTTTTCTTAGTAAAAATGTAATCATCATTATAGTCATCCAATCTGCATACAGGGGTTGTTTTAGCATTTGTCCAATAAGGAAGCTACATATAGAGATTTTGGAATATTCTTCCAAAAGATGATTGGATGGAATATATTTAAGTCTTTCTAAGCTTCTTACAGCTTCCTCGAGTTCATTCATTGGCCTTCCTCACAAATTACTAGTTGGAAAACAATAACAATTGGATCTTCAAGATTGTCAATATATTTGATACGTATTATTTTATTTGTTACAATCAATCTCATCAGCTATTTGAGTGCTAACATTAATATTTTCAATTTAAAACAATATCAGTAAAAGTAGAATATTAGCGGGTAAATAAATCAAATTGAAGAGGGAATTAGATTGGTGAAATCTGTGATCAAGATCATCTATTATTATCAATTTGATACAAGTAGAATATAATACAGTTTTCACCACTGATCAGAATTATATAGGACTTAGGCTAAAACTGATTCATCTGGCTAGGGAGCATACTATATTGAATATATTGATTTGATGGTTATTCTTATCAATCGCTAACAGATAAAGAAATATTGAGAACTAGATACTAATATGACCAAGTTCTTATCACTTTAGGATTTCTAAACAGAGCATATTCAATGCCCCACAATGAATCATACGCAAGACTTTTATATATGATAGTGAGTATTATACTATTGAGGGACTAATTCAGAATCTGATAAATTCATACACTCACTGTAATTACGCATATACATAATGGGGTTGTTGATCACCAACGTAGATGATCTATGTCGAAATGATTGGAGGCCTACTCGAGTTAGACATGAATGGTGTGACAAACTAGCTAATGTCGAAGTCACACCTTGTGGTCAGCATCTTACGTGGACTACCCCATTGACGTATCACGGTACCATAGATGCTTTGAAGACTGTACAACACAGAGGACGTTATCACAGAAATATATTAGTTAAGGTAGATACAAGCGAAAGTAAGACCACTGCCTCTTGAGCCAGTCCATGGCGTATGATTAACTAATGCGCGTTTTGTTGTACATGACCTTGGCAGGGAGCGACGATCTGTTCGACATTCAGTGATCCAACTGCCGGATGATTTGGCTAGGGCTCAGTGACATTTCACTGGCCCTACAATACTCCCCACCAGATTCAGCGGCCGTTTGAATCGGTACCAAACATGTTGGGAGCAGTCGCGCGCCGGAGAGTGCCAAACGAATATTATAAATTCTCCAGGTATTGCTTATCTGTAAAACAAATGGAAAGGAGGCGGCAGAAACTGGTCGGGAAACAGCGAGTCATAATATGTTAATAGGTCGTTGCTTAAACGTAAATTGATTAACCATAGAAATAATGAAAAGAACAAAACGTTTTATTGTTCTATCAAGTCGCGCTGAAATACATAGCCTTGACAAGTAATTCAGTTCCTCCGATGACAAACGTTAAGTCTGCCGCAAGAGTAATGATGCTATAGCGATAGTAGGATAAGTGTATTATCAATCGATATCCATATTTGTACTGTCATTAGTTTAAAGTTGTAAGTCGGACAGTATCGTTGACAGCTATTAATTAGTGTCGAATTCTAGTTATATCTATATCTAACAGACTAACCGTAAGTACAGAAGTATAACAGTGAAGAGTGGTCGTGATTTCGTTGTGCGAAGCTATTGACCAACTTGTAGTCACAGTTTGAAAAGTCCATGACTGCTGTTACAGTCAGTAAGGGTTGAAGGCTACAAATCCACAGCAAAGGTGGCACGATGAAGTCTCTAAAAGATGATAAACGGTGAATGCTGCGTGTTTGTTCGGTTAGTGAACAGAAAAATATCGAAAAGAACATAAGAAACCAAGAGTGTCACTCTGGACTCATGTCAATGATACCCGTGAAAAACGCTGTCAGTGTTGGGATAGAGGCGACAATATCGTTTTCAGTTTGCAGGAGATTCGCTCGACTGCATAAACTGATGATTCGCGCGAATGATATTGTCGTCAGACCACCAATTGAACTGGACAGGTTGTAAATCGTCGAGTAGTTGAACAGCCGATTGATGTACCGGAATCATCTGTTAAATAACAGCCACGAGGAAACAATACTTCATAAAATGAAGTACGACATCGACATAGAACAACTACAATAGTTCAGATGTGTTACAATGTCAAGTCTAAATAACATCGTTCTTACGTATACTGACAGTTGCACTGAACGTTCGTTTAGGTATGATTAGCGTAACAGTTGGATGTGTGAATAAAAACATATACGAAAACTATGGTTGGGTTCGTGGAGAATTTTCGAGGACGTTTAGATATTTTCCGAACCCGTATCGCATGTAAATAAACCGAAAATAGAATTAAAATGACTGTCGTGTAATAAGGAAATGGAGCCATGATTACCCGTGTGAATTAATAGCAAATACAAAGGGTATAATAAACATTAATTAAAATGGTAACCACCAATGTAACTAAGGTTTAGAGGGTCCAGGTAACGTGGCCATTTCGTAAAAGGCTGATACAAAGAGCTTATTACCTAGCGTTAAGTGACATATTAAGTACGACAACGTGTGCACTTGGGACATGGACTAAGCGTGCTCGTGTACATGCAATATGTTTTACCATAGTATGTCGACTAACGAGTCATAAATGTACATGATTTCGACTAAAACTTGACGGCAGTGACAGAATATATGACTAGTTTACGTGAAAGCAACTACGAAATGTTATCACGCATCATAAATATAGTACAAAATAATCTAATGAAATTATGAAACTCGCCTGGGTTACTCTTGCCTCTAAGTAATGAAGATATGAAGTAGGCAGTAGTTTGAATATGGATTATGTACGAGGTACTGTTGATTAAATTGTTCGATTAACACAGCATTGTAGACTGAACCGGTATAAGTCCAGAATTAATTTAAGCCGAATACATAGCATTACCTGACGAACAGTCGTAAATTTATAGCATTCGTATCCTCTGTTTGGCCATGGAACTCAGCAATTGGAAATTAGGCAGACAGTGGTAAAAAAAAGGCTGCGTGTTCGAATCACGTCGGGCTCACCAGTGTTGATCACCAACGTAGATGATCTATGTCGAAATGATTGGAGGCCTACTCGAGTTAGACATGAATGGTGTGACAAACTAGCTAATGTCGAAGTCACACCTTGTGGTCAGCATCTTACGTGGACTACCCCATTGACGTATCACGGTACCATAGATGCTTTGAAGACTGTACAACACAGAGGACGTTATCACAGAAATATATTAGTTAAGGTAGATACAAGCGAAAGTAAGACCACTGCCTCTTGAGCCAGTCCATGGCGTATGATTAACTAATGCGCGTTTTGTTGTACATGACCTTGGCAGGGAGCGACGATCTGTTCGACATTCAGTGATCCAACTGCCGGATGATTTGGCTAGGGCTCAGTGACATTTCACTGGCCCTACAATACTCCCCACCAGATTCAGCGGCCGTTTGAATCGGTACCAAACATGTTGGGAGCAGTCGCGCGCCGGAGAGTGCCAAACGAATATTATAAATTCTCCAGGTATTGCTTATCTGTAAAACAAATGGAAAGGAGGCGGCAGAAACTGGTCGGGAAACAGCGAGTCATAATATGTTAATAGGTCGTTGCTTAAACGTAAATTGATTAACCATAGAAATAATGAAAAGAACAAAACGTTTTATTGTTCTATCAAGTCGCGCTGAAATACATAGCCTTGACAAGTAATTCAGTTCCTGCGATGACAAACGTTAAGTCTGCCGCAAGAGTAATGATGCTATAGCGATAGTAGGATAAGTGTATTATCAATCGATATCCATATTTGTACTGTCATTAGTTTAAAGTTGTAAGTCGGACAGTATCGTTGACAGCTATTAATTAGTGTCGAATTCTAGTTATATCTATATCTAACAGACTAACCGTAAGTACAGAAGTATAACAGTGAAGAGTGGTCGTGATTTCGTTGTGCGAAGCTATTGACCAACTTGTAGTCACAGTTTGAAAAGTCCATGACTGCTGTTACAGTCAGTAAGGGTTGAAGGCTACAAATCCACAGCAAAGGTGGCACGATGAAGTCTCTAAAAGATGATAAACGGTGAATGCTGCGTGTTTGTTCGGTTAGTGAACAGAAAAATATCGAAAAGAACATAAGAAACCAAGAGTGTCACTCTGGACTCATGTCAATGATACCCGTGAAAAACGCTGTCAGTGTTGGGATAGAGGCGACAATATCGTTTTCAGTTTGCAGGAGATTCGCTCGACTGCATAAACTGATGATTCGCGCGAATGATATTGTCGTCAGACCACCAATTGAACTGGACAGGTTGTAAATCGTCGAGTAGTTGAACAGCCGATTGATGTACCGGAATCATCTGTTAAATAACAGCCACGAGGAAACAATACTTCATAAAATGAAGTACGACATCGACATAGAACAACTACAATAGTTCAGATGTGTTACAATGTCAAGTCTAAATAACATCGTTCTTACGTATACTGACAGTTGCACTGAACGTTCGTTTAGGTATGATTAGCGTAACAGTTGGATGTGTGAATAAAAACATATACGAAAACTATGGTTGGGTTCGTGGAGAATTTTCGAGGACGTTTAGATATTTTCCGAACCCGTATCGCATGTAAATAAACCGAAAATAGAATTAAAATGACTGTCGTGTAATAAGGAAATGGAGCCATGATTACCCGTGTGAATTAATAGCAAATACAAAGGGTATAATAAACATTAATTAAAATGGTAACCACCAATGTAACTAAGGTTTAGAGGGTCCAGGTAACGTGGCCATTTCGTAAAAGGCTGATACAAAGAGCTTATTACCTAGCGTTAAGTGACATATTAAGTACGACAACGTGTGCACTTGGGACATGGACTAAGCGTGCTCGTGTACATGCAATATGTTTTACCATAGTATGTCGACTAACGAGTCATAAATGTACATGATTTCGACTAAAACTTGACGGCAGTGACAGAATATATGACTAGTTTACGTGAAAGCAACTACGAAATGTTATCACGCATCATAAATATAGTACAAAATAATCTAATGAAATTATGAAACTCGCCTGGGTTACTCTTGCCTCTAAGTAATGAAGATATGAAGTAGGCAGTAGTTTGAATATGGATTATGTACGAGGTACTGTTGATTAAATTGTTCGATTAACACAGCATTGTAGACTGAACCGGTATAAGTCCAGAATTAATTTAAGCCGAATACATAGCATTACCTGACGAACAGTCGTAAATTTATAGCATTCGTATCCTCTGTTTGGCCATGGAACTCAGCAATTGGAAATTAGGCAGACAGTGGTAAAAAAAAGGCTGCGTGTTCGAATCACGTCGGGCTCACCAGTGTTGATCACCAACGTAGATGATCTATGTCGAAATGATTGGAGGCCTACTCGAGTTAGACATGAATGGTGTGACAAACTAGCTAATGTCGAAGTCACACCTTGTGGTCAGCATCTTACGTGGACTACCCCATTGACGTATCACGGTACCATAGATGCTTTGAAGACTGTACAACACAGAGGACGTTATCACAGAAATATATTAGTTAAGGTAGATACAAGCGAAAGTAAGACCACTGCCTCTTGAGCCAGTCCATGGCGTATGATTAACTAATGCGCGTTTTGTTGTACATGACCTTGGCAGGGAGCGACGATCTGTTCGACATTCAGTGATCCAACTGCCGGATGATTTGGCTAGGGCTCAGTGACATTTCACTGGCCCTACAATACTCCCCACCAGATTCAGCGGCCGTTTGAATCGGTACCAAACATGTTGGGAGCAGTCGCGCGCCGGAGAGTGCCAAACGAATATTATAAATTCTCCAGGTATTGCTTATCTGTAAAACAAATGGAAAGGAGGCGGCAGAAACTGGTCGGGAAACAGCGAGTCATAATATGTTAATAGGTCGTTGCTTAAACGTAAATTGATTAACCATAGAAATAATGAAAAGAACAAAACGTTTTATTGTTCTATCAAGTCGCGCTGAAATACATAGCCTTGACAAGTAATTCAGTTCCTCCGATGACAAACGTTAAGTCTGCCGCAAGAGTAATGATGCTATAGCGATAGTAGGATAAGTGTATTATCAATCGATATCCATATTTGTACTGTCATTAGTTTAAAGTTGTAAGTCGGACAGTATCGTTGACAGCTATTAATTAGTGTCGAATTCTAGTTATATCTATATCTAACAGACTAACCGTAAGTACAGAAGTATAACAGTGAAGAGTGGTCGTGATTTCGTTGTGCGAAGCTATTGACCAACTTGTAGTCACAGTTTGAAAAGTCCATGACTGCTGTTACAGTCAGTAAGGGTTGAAGGCTACAAATCCACAGCAAAGGTGGCACGATGAAGTCTCTAAAAGATGATAAACGGTGAATGCTGCGTGTTTGTTCGGTTAGTGAACAGAAAAATATCGAAAAGAACATAAGAAACCAAGAGTGTCACTCTGGACTCATGTCAATGATACCCGTGAAAAACGCTGTCAGTGTTGGGATAGAGGCGACAATATCGTTTTCAGTTTGCAGGAGATTCGCTCGACTGCATAAACTGATGATTCGCGCGAATGATATTGTCGTCAGACCACCAATTGAACTGGACAGGTTGTAAATCGTCGAGTAGTTGAACAGCCGATTGATGTACCGGAATCATCTGTTAAATAACAGCCACGAGGAAACAATACTTCATAAAATGAAGTACGACATCGACATAGAACAACTACAATAGTTCAGATGTGTTACAATGTCAAGTCTAAATAACATCGTTCTTACGTATACTGACAGTTGCACTGAACGTTCGTTTAGGTATGATTAGCGTAACAGTTGGATGTGTGAATAAAAACATATACGAAAACTATGGTTGGGTTCGTGGAGAATTTTCGAGGACGTTTAGATATTTTCCGAACCCGTATCGCATGTAAATAAACCGAAAATAGAATTAAAATGACTGTCGTGTAATAAGGAAATGGAGCCATGATTACCCGTGTGAATTAATAGCAAATACAAAGGGTATAATAAACATTAATTAAAATGGTAACCACCAATGTAACTAAGGTTTAGAGGGTCCAGGTAACGTGGCCATTTCGTAAAAGGCTGATACAAAGAGCTTATTACCTAGCGTTAAGTGACATATTAAGTACGACAACGTGTGCACTTGGGACATGGACTAAGCGTGCTCGTGTACATGCAATATGTTTTACCATAGTATGTCGACTAACGAGTCATAAATGTACATGATTTCGACTAAAACTTGACGGCAGTGACAGAATATATGACTAGTTTACGTGAAAGCAACTACGAAATGTTATCACGCATCATAAATATAGTACAAAATAATCTAATGAAATTATGAAACTCGCCTGGGTTACTCTTGCCTCTAAGTAATGAAGATATGAAGTAGGCAGTAGTTTGAATATGGATTATGTACGAGGTACTGTTGATTAAATTGTTCGATTAACACAGCATTGTAGACTGAACCGGTATAAGTCCAGAATTAATTTAAGCCGAATACATAGCATTACCTGACGAACAGTCGTAAATTTATAGCATTCGTATCCTCTGTTTGGCCATGGAACTCAGCAATTGGAAATTAGGCAGACAGTGGTAAAAAAAAAGGCTGCGTGTTCGAATCACGTCGGGCTCACCAGTGTTGATCACCAACGTAGATGATCTATGTCGAAATGATTGGAGGCCTACTCGAGTTAGACATGAATGGTGTGACAAACTAGCTAATGTCGAAGTCACACCTTGTGGTCAGCATCTTACGTGGACTACCCCATTGACGTATCACGGTACCATAGATGCTTTGAAGACTGTACAACACAGAGGACGTTATCACAGAAATATATTAGTTAAGGTAGATACAAGCGAAAGTAAGACCACTGCCTCTTGAGCCAGTCCATGGCGTATGATTAACTAATGCGCGTTTTGTTGTACATGACCTTGGCAGGGAGCGACGATCTGTTCGACATTCAGTGATCCAACTGCCGGATGATTTGGCTAGGGCTCAGTGACATTTCACTGGCCCTGAAGAGCTTCTTAAAAGCTAAAAATTTCAAACAAGGATTTCAGCCATATGATAGATCTCGAAATGATCTGTCTCTTAAATACTTCATAGACGTTACTTTTGGTCATAGTTACTAAATGGGATAGAGATGGTTGACATCCTTTCTAATAATAATTGACATTTTAACTTCAGAATCACTTTAGTTCGTTTCCCTGTTTTACTGTGATAAATAGTATAAACATGTTAAATCCAAACACTAACTTATACTGACTTTGGAAAACAAAATTTGATTCAACATATGATCGTCATATTCACCAACGTGATTTTATTGGTTAACTTATGCTCAATTGTGTGAATAATTGTAATACTCTGTATGTGTATCCCGTTAAAGTTGCTTTCGTTTGTTTCTGTTTATATATCTATCAATCTCTCAATAAAATTCCATCATTATGTTGATATGCAAATATATGTGACACGTTGACACTCTGGAATTATTAAAATGTAGGTTAGATCTGTCAAGAGCAATCCTGGATTTGTTTTTATTCAAATGTATTTGCTGGTGTCTTTTTAACGTCAGTGTACACATGAATTCAATGCGACTAAAACAAAGGTATAATTCTGGTATTAATCCAACGCTACTATAAGTTCAGTTCGGTCTGTCCATCCGATCATCTTATATTTTAATTCTGTTCAATACTACTACAAATGTCAGTTGATTCAACTATATAAGTATGCAATTAGAAACACTACCATTCGAGTTTCAGTTCAAGGTCAATGAGTTAAACAATATGAATATAATGTTCACATTCACAACCTGACAGCTAGCTCGAAATATATAGCCGTCTTTTGAAAATCGACTGCTTAAATGCTTGTAGGAAACTTAAAGTATTCAGCTTACCATGAAATATTTTTATACACTTTGCTCATTTTTAGATGATTTTTGGTATATTTACTTTAGTCAGGCTTTAAACTTGCTTTGTTTATGGTTTTTAACCTTGAAATTTCAGTATAGAACTTGCTTTTGGTTTATTACAAAATTCATCGTAACAATCACTATAAAGATCAACATTCGATACCTTTACGATATGAAGATAAAATTTAACTATTTGAATCTCTAAATTTCGGTCTTCTAGTTATTTGTTTTGAAGTTGAGAATATTACTGGATATTCGTATTTTAATAAAACTGGGGTTGAAAATTTGGATATAATAGGAAACAACGAAGGACTAAAATATTATTGAAGCAAACTTTATAAGTCCAGTCTATCTTGCAGAACTTTTTCATATAATTTGAGCTGATATTTTCTGAGTAAACTTTTCAATACCTTGTCAACGACATTATAATGGGTTGCAGAAGAACGGCATAGTTTGGTATTAGTACTACTATAATAATAGATCTAGTTCCAAAGTTTGAAATATGTCATGATGTGAACACTCAATCTGTGAAATTCTATGCGGAAGCCACATCATAGTTGATACTGACTCGTCCTGTCGTGACAGTTAGCAGTATGACACTTAAAATCTCTGAATAACACATTTGTGCTGGGTAGAGAGTAATATGTTAGTACAAAAGCAATGGAATATAGAGACCACGCCTGCATGGCCAAGCCATGGCATGTCGATTACTACATTCCGCGTTCACCACAGTTGACCTGCTCTTAGTTTTATGTGTTGATTGTAAGTCTCCTCAGAAATTATACACTCAGCTTCAAAAACCATGTGGTTAGGAATCACTACCACGATAGAGTCACAAAATTGTAAACACATTTGTGGGAAACTGTAGTAAAGTAGCTAATTTCCAACTTACGTACCAGGGACTTGATAAATATCAGGGATATGACATTAATATGAGCACAGGAGAATGCCTAACTTCAGTCAACTTATTGGTTCTTTTGTCGGACGGACAACAGATACGCACGTTGTTCAGACTTCAGGAAACTAGTTGGTGGTTGATCCAGGTTACTCGAAACCAACTACAGTTAAGTTCTGTAGAAATCTTAGCAGAGTTATATACTTTGTCAACAGCTCATAGCGAAATGCGAATGAAAGTAAATCGGCTCCTACATAGAAAAGATGAGATGTCACCAACGTGTCAAAAGCAGAATATCCAGAAGTTTGCCCACTCCACATTCACGTTCAGCATTAAAATAGTGAAAATCATGATAGAACAAAAAAAGTATGTCAGTACGTTACAAAACCGCCTGGTTTCCAGAACATCTGAAAAATTAAGTGCATTTAGACTTTCGTCTTGTGACGTCCAGGCAGAGGAGAAAAGGTTAGTAGAATGTACCGCTCTAAACGTTTTGTAGATAGTCCTCACTACTGCTGACGTGGTTAGCTAAAAGCTATCTATCAAGCAACGCTACAATAAGAACCGGTGTGAAATGACCATTTTCAAGACTTTCAGTTGAGAAATCTCATGTTCCCCAACACTTGATAAGACTAACCAGAATTTTTCCATCAGCCACCATTAACTCTCATTTCTATTTTTTCCGGAAGTCATCGTCGAACACTTAGGATCCAGTGTTGCCAGATCCAGTCATTTCCAAAGTGTTACCTCACTTATTTTTGAAAATATCTTCCATATTGATCTGAAGCTTCTCATTGGTTACAATCATGACGGTATTTATTATACGACGTAGATGGAATATTGATCCGTCTTTAGACCACAAATGCTCCGTAGGCTATTATCATTAGTAACGAGAAAGTTTACTAAGAGTATTTTAGATATATATGATTCATAAATGCACATACACTGAAAATAGACAGTTAGGGACAGTGAACATAGAAATCAAATCATACTTAGTTAAAATCTGCTAGTGAAAGGTTAATTAGTATTTATGTAGTCTGAATAGTGTAAATATTGTAAGTAGCCAGTTAGAATGAAGATAACAGATGCTTTTATTCCGAATGCGAGAGCGCGCTCATGGATATTATAACAGTCCTCAGATGCCATACGTTACAATTACCTAACTTGGTTGAAATGATACATTTGATGGGGAACGGCAGATTGAGCTGAAGCATAGCAACAACTGACACGGATTATCACTAATGTCTTTGATAAACCACAAGTTGGTCAAAGTCAGAATTTATAAATTTATAATGCCGTACCGTCATAACCTGTAGAAGTTACTGACTAAAAGGTTCATATGTGTTGTTCCTCTTTTAAATAAAAAGTGGCAAAGTATTCAATTGAAAATCATTTAATAATTATTTTATATTCTATACATTAGTATAAAGTGAGATATGAGCTACTCTAAGATAGAGAGCCTCAGCGTGACATTGTTCACTCACATTTAGGGGCTAACAAAACTTCCAATACATGCAACTAATTGCAGGAATAATAGATTGGACAGAAAGAATTAGAATGCTTTCACAGCCTAAAATTGACCCCAACTCCAAGCCAGGTCCTAGGATTCACTATCCAAAAATACGTAAAGCTTTGAGGTTTTCTGATGATAAACAACAAGATGAGATTGTGGTCTCGAGACCAAAGACCAGAAGAGACATGACACTACATACGGAGCTCATACATAGGTAGTAGGGTCAGCTTGAAACATTTAATTTTGATCTTAATACCAAAATAAATGTGTTTATCTCCGCAAACCAATATCTTTAAATAAGAGACATAGTTTGCAACCATTAAAAATCATGAAATCTTGAGGTAATTAGTTCATACGGCTTTTTGAAAACCTGGAAAAGCTTCTTACAATGGAATACTTTATTTTCCTCTTTTTAAATGTACTAAGATTGGACGAATTAGAAGCTCATAATTCCTAGACATTAATACCTGCTTGCTCTGTTTTATTGTCAAGAATTCAAAGCAGATCAATAGGAGTGAATAAAATAAGTGGACTGGAAGAGCATGTAGCGTTCAAAACCTGAAATACTTTTTATTATGTATAGACCATAAGACATAAAAACAACATCATATGTGTTAATAATATTTTTTATGCTGTGGAAATTCCTGTCGTTGTGTATTGCTTGAAATGTAACATCATATTGTTATCTGATGTTCTTTGTTAGTCTACATATCAATGGCGCGTGCTATAAGATGTAACTCTCCGATTTCGGCCATTGCATTTTGGAGTATATAACGTCACTATACAAGTATGTTATAAAATCTGATTAACTCACAGTAACTAAGGGCACTTATTTAACACAATGAGCTACGTATTCTTAGCCTCACACTTTTCATGCTTGCATAGTCATGATTGCTAAGGGTGTATATAATGTATGAGTCTGACAATTTTCGAAGCATATTTTTTTCTGTGTATTACAACGACCAATTGA